>NW_026652281.1:143769084-143836988 GCF_009828535.3 Hylobates moloch
TGTTGAACCAGCCTTGCATCCCAGGGATGAAGCCCACTTGATCATGGTGGATAAGCTTTTTGATGTGCTGCTGGATTCGGTTTGCCAGTATTTTATTGAGGATTTTTGCATCAATGTTCATCAAGGATATTGGTCTGAAATTCTCTTTTTTGGTTATGTCTCTGCCAGGTTTTGGTATCAGGACGATGCTGGCTTCATAAAATGTGTTAGGGAGGATTCCCTCTTTTTCTATCGATTGGAATAGTTTCAGAAGGAATGGTACCAGTTCCTCCTTGTACCTCTGGTAGAATTCAGCTGTGAATCCATCAGGTCCTGGACTCTTTTTGGTTGGTAAGCTATTGATTATTGCCACAATTTCAGAACCTGTTATTGGTCTATTCAGAGATTCAACTTCTTCCTGGTTTAGTCTTGGGAGGGTGTATTTGTCGAGGAATTTATCCATTTCTTCTAGATTTTCTAGTTTATTTGCATAGAGGTGTTTGTAGTATTCTCTGATGGTAGATTGTATTTCTGTGGGATCGGTGGTGATATCCCCTTTTTCGTTTTTTATTGCGTCTATTTGATTCTTCTCTCTTTTCTTCTTTATTAGTCTTGCTAGCGGTCCATCAATTTTGTTGATCTTTTCAAAAAACCAGCTCCTGGATTCATTAATTTTTTGAAGGGTTTTTTGTGTCTCTATTTCCTTCAGTTCTGCTCTGATTTTAGTTATTTCTAGCCTTCTGCTAGCTTTTGAATGTGTTTGCTCTTGCTTTTCTAGTTCTTTTAATTGTGATGTTAGGGTGTCAATTTTGGATCTTTCCTGCTTTCTCTTGTGGGCATTTAGTGCTATAAATTTCCCTCTACACACTGCTTTGAATGTGTCCCAGAGATTCTGGTAGGTTGTGTCTTTGTTCTCGTTGGTTTCAAAGAACATCTTTATTTCTGCCTTCATTTCATTATGTACCCAATAGTCATTCAGGAGCAGGTTGTTCAGTTTCCATGTAGTTGAGTGGTTTTGAGTGAGTTTCTTAATCCTGAGTTCTAGTTTGATTGCACTGTGGTCTGAGAGACAGTTTGTTATAATTTCTGTTCTTTTACATTTGCTGAGGAGAGCTTTACTTCCGACTTTGTGGTCAATTTTGGAATAGGTGTGGTGTGGTGCTGAAAAAAATGTATATTCTGTTGACTTGGGGTGGAGAGTTCTGTAGATGTCTATTAGGTCCACTTTATGTAGAGCTGAGTTCAATTCCTGTATATCCTTGTTAACTTTCTGTCTCGTTGATCTGTCTAATGCTGACAGTGGGGTGTTAAAATCTCCCATTATTATTGTGTGGGAGTTTAAGTCCCTTTGTAGGTCACTCAGGACTTGCTTTATGAATCTGGGTGCTCCTGTGTTGGGTGCATATATATTTAGGATAGTTAGCTCTTCTTGTTGGATTGATCCCTTTACCATTATGTAATGGCCTTCTTTGTCTGTTTTGATCTTTGTTGGTTTAAAGTCTATTTTATCAGAGACTAGGATTGCAACCCCTGCCTTTTTTTGTTTTCCATTTGCTTGATAGATCTTCCTCCATCCCTTTATTTTGAGTCTATGCGTGTCTCTGCACGTGAGATGGGTTTCCTGAATACAGCACACTGATGGGTCCTGACTCCTTATCCAGTTTGCCAGTCTGTGTCTTTTGATTGGAGCATTTAGCCCATTTACATTTAACGTTAATATTGTTATGTGTGAATCTGATCCTGTCATTATGATGTTAGTTGGTTATTTTGCTCGTTAGTTGCTATTGTTTCTTCCTAGCCTCAATGGTCTTTACAATTTGGCATGTTTTTGCAGTGGCTGGTACCGGTTGTTCCTTTCCATGTTTAGTGCTTCCTTCAGGAGCTCTTTTAGGGCAGGCCTGGTGGTGACAAAATCACTCAGCGTTTGCTTGTCTGTGAAGTATTTTATTTCTCCTTCACTTATGAAGCTTAGTTTGGCGGGATAGCAAATTCTGGGTTGAAAATTCTTTTCTTTAAGGATGTTGAATATCGGCCCCCACTCTCTTCTGGCTTGTAGAGTTTCTGCTGAGAGATCAGCTGTTAGTCTGATGGGCTTCCCTTTGTGGGTAACCCGACCTTTCTCTCTGGCTGCCCTTAACATTTTTTCCTTCATTTCAACTTTGGTGAATCTGACAATTATGTGTCTTGGAGTTGCTCTTCTCGAGGAGTATCTTTGTGGCGTTCTCTGTATTTCCTGAATCTGAATGCTGGCCTGCCTTGCTAGATTGGGGAAGTTCTCCTGGATAATATCTTGCAGAGTGTTTTCCAACTTGGTTCCATTCTCCCCATCATTTTCAGGTACACCAATCAGACGTAGGTTTGGTCTTTTTACATAGTCCCAAATTTCTTGGAGGCTTTGTTCATTTCTTTTTATTCTTTTTTCTCTAAACTTCCCTTCTCTCTTCATTTCATTCATTTCATCTTCCATCAGCGATACCCTTTCTTCCAGTTGATCGCATCTGCTACTGAGGCTTCTGCAATCTTCGCGTAGTTCTCGAAACTTGGCTTTCAGCTCCATCAGCTCCTTTAAGCCCTTCTCTCCATTGGTTATTCTAGTTATCCATTCGTCTAATATTTTTTCAAAGTTTTTAACTTCTTTGCTATTGTTTTGAATTTCCTCTCGTAGCTCAGAGTAGTTTGATCGTCTGAAGCCTTCTTCTCTCAACTCATCAAAGTCATCCTCCATCCAGCTTTGTTCCGTTGCTGGTGAGGAACTGCGTTCCTTTGGAGGAGGAGAGGTGCTCTGTTTTTTAGAGTTTCCAGTTTTTTTGTTCTGTTTTTTCCCCATCTTTGTGGTTTTATCTACTTTTTGTCTTTGATGCTGGTGATGTACAGATGGGTTTTTGGTGTGGATGTCCTTTCTGTTTGTTAGTTTTCCTTCTACCAGACAGGACCCTCAGCTGCAGGTCTGTTGGAGTTTACTAGAGGTCTACTCCAGACCCTGTTTGGCTGGGTGTCAGCAGCGGTGGCTGCAGAACAGCGGATTTTCGTGAGACCACAAATTCAGCTGTCTGATAGTTCGTCTGAAAGTTTTGTCTCAGAGGAGTACCCGGTTGAATGAGGTGTCAGTCTGTCCCTACTGGGGGGGGTGCCTCCCAGTTAGGCTGGTCAGGGGTGAGGGACCCACTTTAGGAGGCAGTCTGTCCGTTCTCAGATCTCCAGCTGCGTGCTGGGAGAACCACTACTCTCTTCAAAGCTGTCAGTCAGACAGGGGCCTTTAAGTATGTGGAGGTTCTTGCTGAGTTTTTGTTTGTCTGTGCCCTGCCCCCAGAGGTGGAGCCTATAGAGGCAGGCAGGCCTCCTTGAGCTGTGGTGGGCTCCACCCAGTTCGAGCTTCCTGGCTGCTTTGTTTACCTAAGCAAGCCTGGGCAATGGCGGGCGCCCCTCCCCCAGCCTCGCTGCCGCCTTGCAGCTTGATCTCAGACTGCTGTGCTAGCAATCAGCGAGACTCCGTGGGCATAGGACCCTCCGAGCCAGGTGCGGGACACAATCTCCTAGTGTGCCGTTTTCCAGGCCCGTTGGAAAAGCGCAGTATTGGGGTGGGACTGACCTGATATTCCAGGTGCCGTCTGTTTCCCTTTTCTTTGACTAGGAAAGGGAACTCCCTGACCCCTCGCGCTTCCCGAGTGAGGCAATGCCTCGCCCTGCTTCGGCTCGCGCACAGTGCGTTTCACCGACTGTCCTGCACCCACTGTTAGGCACTCCCTAGTGAGATGAAACCGGTACCTCAAGCAGAGATGCAGAAATCACCCGTCTTCTGTGTCGCTGGGGCTGGGAGCTGGAGACCCGAGTTCATATTTTTATTTGTACACAATAAAGTACCTTTTCTAAAGTTTCTGCAACTTTAGGAGTTTTCCATTTATTGGACAAGTACACAGTAGACTCCTGAATCTTCTATAATTTTAATATTTGAGACTTGTAAGCTTTATATTTCTGAAGTTGCAATTATATGGATTGGAAAGTATTACATGATTGTGAACCATCTTATGTAAGCAAATTCTTAAATGAATTTTCATTGTGTATTTTATCTTATAATCCTGAGATACAAAATTACATCAGATGCCTCATCTTTTGAAAGAGATTTTTTATTATTAATCTCTCATGTAAATCATAAGATGAACTTTTTTTCCATTTTCTATTAAAGCTGCTTTGCTCATTGACTTTTATACTTTACAAGTTAGTTTTTATACAATTCAGTTTTTATCAGTTAGTGAATTCACTTTCTTTGTCCAGAGTATCATTGAGTGTCATTAAGTGATCATTCCATTTAGAAGTCTTGGAGGCCTCCTAAATCTTTGCTCCTGACCTGATTTTACACTAATGGATTATTCTGCCCTTTGACAATTAGATATATTTTGGCCTGAAAGCAAAATTGTCACTAAGTAAGTAAACATTGCTAATAAACCACCATTTATTTATTTCAATGTTTTTATGGCAGACGATGACTTTCCCAATACAAGCAGTTTACAGTAAATTTCTTATTTCTTGTCTATATGAACAGTAGAATGAAAAAGATTTCATTCACATAATGAAGATGAGATGAATTGCATGGCGAAAATTAAATATTTTGGATTTTTCGTAAGAGTGCCAGAATTCAAGTTAAAAAATTACTCATCTATATAATTTGCTTTCTTGAAGACCGTACTTTTGTATTTGTTTATTTGTATCATTAATTGATGCTCACATGCTCACAGTTCAACAGTTATATGACTCAACAGTTGTACTGGCGGAAGGAAATGCAGTAATCCTTATGCCCCAGGTACCAAAGTACCTAATTGAAATGCACTACAAGGAAAAGTGAAGTTTATTACCCTTGCCTACAACTTGCAGTGTGACATTTTGCTTTATAGCATTTGGAATCTTTCACCTCCCAAGAACAATGAACTTCAAAAACATAATACAAGTGGGAAAATTGCCTTAAAAATGTAATTTTAGAAATGATTCTTTGAAAACACTGTTAAACGAGAAAGTCTGATAAAAAGGTGAAACTAATATTCCATTCATCTTCTATTGATTCATATTTAAACCCAATGTAAAGTTCAGCTGTTTAGGGGAAAGAGAAAAAAAAATATGTTGATTAAATGAAATAAGTCAGGTTGATTCCTCAAAGTTTAAGTCAAATATCCCCATTTGAGAGTCTCCAGTGTGTAGCTTTTGATTTTTTTTTTCCTTTGTTGATTTTTGTTGTTGCTTTCTCTGGGTTAAATATATTTCAAGGAAAATAACATAATTCTCAGATCCATTATTTCCTCAGGTGATTTCATTTTCTTTTAATATGGGGTAACTTATTCAAACACAAAAAAATAAATAAATAATTTCTATTGTAAAGGAAAGGTAATCTAATTGAGCAGTGGAGCAGTGGTAATCTAAGCATTAGACTTCGGGTTGTAGATGGGGCTTTCACAACAATAATTATCATCGGCAATAGTGAGGGCACTCTATGAAGGATTTTACACATGTTACGTCAGTTCATCCTCCAATCGGTACTGAGAGATGCGTATATTGATTACTCCTGCTTTACACATGATGCACTCACGTTTTGCCCTGACTATGCTCTAAGTTTGAGGACAAACTTCTTCCCACAGTGTCCATCTATTCGTACCCCAAATAAATTTAGAACAAACCACTTCAGATAAACATAATCTAAGTAAAAACAGCCTACTCTCTATGCAGGCACTATTTTTTAAACTCCCACACTTTTTGTGGCTACCCACTACCCCTTCCTTTAATTTCTAATCTTTTTTTTTTTTTTTTTTTTTTTGAAATGGAGTCTCACTCTGTTGCCCAGGCTGAGGTGCACTGGTGCAATCTTGGCTCACTGCAACCTCTGCCTCCCAGGTTCAAGCGATTCTCCCACGTCAGCCTCGCGAGTAGCTGGGATTACAGGCACCTGCCATCATGCCCAGCTAAATTTTGTATTTTTATACAGATGGGGTTTCCATCATTTTGGCCAGGCTGGTCTCAAACTCCTGATATCAGGTGATCCACCCACCTCAGCCTCCCAAAGTGCTGGGATTACAGGCATGAGCTACCATGCCAGACTTAATCAATTTTCTCTTAATCCCTTACCATAGTCAAATTATGGAGCCAGTACTAAAGAAAAACCAAGCTAATGTTTCTCATTTCCAAGGCAACCTCCAAGCCCCACATCTTCCACAGTGTCAGCTTCCAAGTTGTTTTCAACAATCGATGGGAATTTTCAACTTTTTAAAAATTTTACTGAGAACAAAAGAGAGAGAAATCAAAATTCTGAAACTCACCTCTTAACATCATAGCAAAGATTGACCCAAGCTGTGGCACCAGATCTAAGTTCTAAGGAGCACAGAGGTTCAGAGTGTGCCACCCCACAAGTTCAAAATCCCAGACAATTTTCATAAATTGATTATTTACAAACAGCAAAACAAAACAAATAAATGCTCAGAGGATTTGTCAACTTACTTCAGTCAACACTGACAGTGTTTTAGCTTCTCCTAATGTTTTATTTTTGTAAGTAAAATTGAAAAATAAACTGAATTCTGAAAATGCCCAAGGGCCACAAATTTAAAATGAAATTGATACAAGGATGCCAATCCATCTATCCCTGCTGCAAAGGAAATTGCTAATGGTGCTGCCACTTCAGAGAAGGAGCCTCCTGAAAGTTTCATTAGCTCAAAGACCAAAAAAAGTTATAAATAAACCAAAGAATCAAGACTGTCTAATCTCCCCATTCTTATTGTTTACAACTGCAAATATTTGAACTGTAAGTCATTATTAGGTTCATAAAGCAGCTTTTGAATTACAGAGAAGTCATTCAGAATTTGAATTCTACTGTTATGCTAATACCCCAGGAGAGACAGCTACCTAGGACTATTTGATAATTACATGGGATCCTTTACTTCTATAAAGACTGTAAATATCAAGCCTTGTAACTTTGAACTAAATAATACTATTTATTTATTCCTAATCTGGAATTTTATCTATTCTTCATGAAAAACTTATCTAAGTATTGCTATAATTCATGAGGTTCCTTGGTACCATTTCAGGAAATGTTTTTACTTGAATTATATTTTAAGAAAAATATTTTACTGAGTTAAAAACTGATGCACATGAATCTGTGAGATTATTAAAATGGAAAATAAACATCATTTGCAGGTTACATTGTACTTTAAAAGAGGCTTGGTTCCAATGCTAATTCTCCGTTCTTAGGCAAAATGTACTCAAGTGGTCAGCAGGGAGATGTTCCTAGAAAGCTAGAAGAGCTGGAGAATTTTTTAATGGGGACCTTAAAAATCTGCTGAGAACCAGACATTCGTTTCTATAAAGACATGAACTGTCCAAATAATGTGGCCCAACACAAGCTCACTGCTTAAAGCACCAGGTGCCACATTGCACATAGGGTGAAAATTACCCGCTGAACTTGGACCCAACTTGGAGCAGCATCTTCTGCAGCATAAGATTGGTTCTAAGAGTCTAGTGTGTGTTTTATACATAATATGTACGATATAGACATATTCTATACATTTTTTTCTCTTTGTCCGAGACGGAGTCTTGCTCTTTCACCAGGCTGGAGTGCAGTGGCGCAATCTCGGCTCACTGCAAACTTCGCCTCCCGGATTCAAGCGATTCTCCTGCCTCAGCCTCCCAAGTAGCTGGGACTAGAGGCACATGCCACCACATCCAGCTAATTTTTGTATTTTTAGTAGAGATGAGGTTTCACCATGTTGGCCAGGATGGTCTCCATCTCTTGACCTCATTATCAGCCCGCTTCGGCCTCCCAAAGTGCTGGGGTTACAGGCATGAGCCACTGCGCCCAGCCTATACGTAATTATTCTACACCAACCACTTCTCAGGCACTAGTCATGATCCCTGCTCTCACAGAATTTAGGTAGTAAGGAGGGAATGAATGATCAAGAAATAACAATTGAGATAGTGAGAATTATGAGGAGATTAAAATACGGCTGTCTCTTGTCTCTTGGGACCTATTTGAGACAGAGTGATAACGGTCTGAGAGCAGACATTTGAGCAGAGATCTGAATGAAAGGAAGTGAGGCATAGAAAGATCTGGGGACAATCACGTCAGGCAGAAGGATCTGCGGTAAAATATTCATGCAGAAAGACGCATTTGTCTATAAAGAAGATATAAAGACATTCTTCTCCCAGCCACCCCCACCTTTGACTAACAGCCAAATGGGGGCGTGTATTTGGGGCTAACAGAATAAGAAAAATCAGCTCCAGATTCACCGTGGGAGGGGTTTGCTCTCATTCACTTTGGAAATGTGGGTTAACAGTGGTAATGCCCTCCTCAACTTTCTCTAGAGCGTTGCTAGGGTGACACTGTAATTCAAAGGACAGAATATCAATAAAGCCAGGATGTACAGGAATGTAAACAAGCTTTAAAAAAAATAGTCCAAGTGTTTGTTAAATAGACCACAACGGGACAGGTCCATTATCATTGCAGAAAGCTCTGTACTTAGTATGTCCAATTATCTAAATAGCTCAAAAACATAATCAATCCATCAGTAGTATTCAGCTTCTAGCTCTGATATCTGATTGTGAATTCTCTGTGTTTATTCATATTTCTGCCAAATGTCGATCCAGAAATGTATTAGCATCTGCCAGTGATGAATAAACATAAGATTGTGCTCCTCCTGCAATTCTTAGTCGGGCTCATGGAACAAGGGCTAGTCCAGTCCATACCTTGTGGATGTTTCTTCACATCACAGAGCTGTGTTATTTTCTTTAATCGAGTCAACATAGTCAAGAGTCAAGAATGATTCTAACTTTGAATCCTTGGCCTTCAGTGGCAGCTCCACACTTTCTCTGCACTTGCCCTACCTAGACTTGTGCATTTTAAAAGGCCAGCTCTGGTTGCTTTCTTGTCCTTTAATTTTCTTGACAGGCAAATACTTGTGGGATTCCAAAGATACTGGTTCTGCACATCTCTTGGGGCTGACGGCATCCACTAGTGCTTGGGTGGAGAGAAGCATGAAGGGAGAAGAGTGAGACGTGCTGCAATGCCAGTCACCCCAGGCTTCTGAGAGTGAACGTGCCCAGTGGCTCTGGAAGTCTTTCTCTGCTTGCATGACATGCAATGTTGTATACTAAATGGCTGTTACTTAGTCCCTTACGTACATGTGTTGTGGGATCCAACTATTCTTGCGTCAGTATAAGAAGAGGTAGGCAACTTTGATGGGCATGAATGTGTCACACACGGTGCTGTGTGGACATGCCAATGCTATTCATTTCTTGAAGCCAGTTGCATTGTGAGTATCAATAAATTTTCTTTTTTCTTTTTCTTTTTTTTATTTTTTTACTTTTAGGATGGAGTTTCACTCTTGTTGCCCAGGCTGGAGTGTAATGGCATGATCTCAGCTCGCTGCAACCTCTGCCTCCCGGGTTCAAGTGATTCTCCTGCCTCAGCCTCCCAAGTAGCTGGGATTACAGTGACACGCCACCATGCCCAGCTAATCTTTGTATTTTTAGTAGAGACAAGGTTGTGCCATGTTGGCCCGGTTGCTCTCGAACTCTTGACCTCAGGTGATCCACCCGCCTCAGCCTCCCAAAGTGCTGGGATTACAGGCGTGAGCCACTGCGCCTGGCCTATCAACAAGTTTGCACAAATCCCATGCCATTTGCTTTGCTAAATTGAACTGGGCACCCTCTTTGATCTCACTACTATTGTTTTAGGGGTCATGTTCAGTAGTTCAGCCAAAAGTGTAACAGAGGCTAATTGAACCCAATGTTCCATCTATCAGCCTGTCTTTTGCCAGTCTGAATAGGTAAAGGGACTTTCAAAATATACATCCAACTTGGTGCTTATCAGCATGCACGGGGCCCAGACTAAACTCTCAAGTCTCCATTCTACGTGGGAAAACTTAACAGAGTCATCCAGCATATTTGAAAGAAGGAAATTCTTTGTAGCATTTCTTTGTCCATAGGAGTGTGTTTGTGTCTGTGTGAAAGAAGGAGAATGTACGTATGTGTGTGTTATGTGTGCTAGGAGAGAGGTGTTTGCACTTCACCAATGTTGTTACTTACCCGTAAATGTCTACCCGTAAACTGAGCTACCTGTTCCCCCCTATTAAGAGAGTCTTAGAATACTAGTCATATTAATAACCCTATTACTTTGGTTATGGTGAATTCTAACCTTTTCCTGAGCATTCTAAGTTATTTTGTATCTTCTTATTTGCTGTTCCATCTACTGATGATCATGTCTTCAAATAATGAACTTCTCTTTGCCCTTTAGGACCATGCCTTTAGAAAAGCCTTCCAGACCTCCCGAGTCCCTGACAGTTCATATATGCCATTACCAAAGTGCTTAATACTAAATTTTATAACTATTTGTTTACAAATCTGCCTCGTTTGTAGATTGTGAGCCCCAAAGTCAGCTAGCAGGCAAGTGACTGAAAGGATTAGGCATTCAGTTTTCCAATTGCGTGCTACTTAGCAAGAAAGTTTATAAGAAATTGAAAATATCTTTTGGCTAGATTGTTTTTCGTTACACTTTCATATTCTCAAAGGCAGGCATTGTATTTTCTCATCTCACATCCCAGAAAACTAGCACTTCTGAAACAATGCACAGTAACGTTTGCTTCATGAATGAATGAGTGGTTGTTACTTTCCAGCTGAAAATATTTCGATGATGCTGTTTTAATTTAGGATCTTTAAGAGAGACACAAGATAGAAATAAATATTTTATTACTTACAGGTCCTGGGGGGCACACAGTATGCCTAGAGGCCACACACTTGGAAGTAAGGGAATATAGGCAGGGAATGAGAGAGAGAGAGACCCATGGCCCAATACCTTTACTGGGTCCAGGGTATTATCCAAACAGGTTTTTCTTGGGGAGCTCTCTTTGGTGGGTTTACCATAAGCAGGCACGATTTCCAGGAGGTAACACTGTGACTGAGAGGTGGTCATTATGGCATATCTGTACAGCCCACACAGGATGTGAGGGTTAGTGGGTTCATCTGCAGGCTGCATCTAGCTGTCCCATCAAGAAGTGGTCACCAGGGAGCAGTTGTATAAAGCAGATATCTGGCTCAACTACGTTTGTTGAGTTGCAGGGGTGGTATAGAACTGAAAGCTGTGACAAGGGTGACTGAGCTCTGCTTCTGGTATGTGAAAGTACAACGTATACTTAAAAGGATGATAAGGCGACCAGGCACAGTTGCTCACGCCTGTAATCCCAGCACTTTGGGAGGCCAAGGCGGGCAGATCACAAGGTCAAGAGATAGAGACCATCCTGGCTAACACAGTGAAACCCTATCTCTACTAAAAATACAAAAATTAGGTGGGCATGGTGGTGCATGCCTGTAATCCCAGCTACTCAGGAGGCTGAGGCAGGAGAATTGCTTGAACCCGGGAGGCAGAGGTGGCAGTGAGCTGAGATTGCGCCATTGCACTCCAGCCTGGTGAAAGAGCAAGACTCCGTCTCAAAAACAAACAAAAAGGATGGTAAGGAAACAGAAAGTTATAACAACTCACTTCAGACACTATAGTACATGCTGGAACATATTTAAGTATATTAGATTTTTTTATAGATATTTTATTTTTATTTATTTATTTTTTTTTTGAGAGGGAGTCTCGCTCTGTCGCCCAGGCCGGACTGCAGTGGCGCTATCCTGGCTCACTGCAAGCTCCGCCTCCCGGGTTCACACTATTCTCCTGCCTCAGCCTCCGGAGTAGCTGGAACTACAGGCGCCCGCCACCATGCCCGGCTAATTTTTTTGTATTTTTAGTAGAGACGGCGTTTCACCGTGTTAGCCAGGATTATAGATTTTTTATAATCAGAGTTTAAAGAAACTAGAAATGGGCTAATTGGAAAAGAAGAAAGTAATCTTTGCATTTTCACTATTTGCAGAGCTGTGTCTTCTCCTAAAAATGATAAAGCCTACTCTTTCTCTAAGACCCAGCTCAGGGGTGTCCTCTGTGTATACTCCCTAAATTCCTGGAGGCAAAAGTGTTTTTGAGCTCTCACTCTCTCCCTTGCTCTCTCACGCTGTCTCTGTGTCTCGCTCTCCATTGTGTTATCATCATTCCTTTAATGTTTCTTAATTATAGGACTTTTCAGACCTTGTTTCAAAGACTTGTGAACACATTTACCTCCTCTGCTAAACCGGTGGTTCTTAACCAGGAGCGATCTCCCCCCTCTTACCCACAGGGATATTTGACAATGTCTGGAGACATTTTTGGTTGTTACAACTGTACGTGTTGTGGGGAAAGGGGATACTACTATATTTTAGTGAGTAGAGGTCATGCTGCTGAACATTCCCCAGTGGGGACAGCACCTCACCCACTGCCCCTGACTTCTGGACAACTAAGAGTTACCCATCCCATAAAGTCAATAGTGCTGAGGTTGAAAAATGCTGTGCTAGACTATGAACTCTTTGAAGGCAGAAAGTGTTTCAATTCATCACTAAATGTTTTAAAAGTCTCTATAGTTTAATGCAAGGTTTGTCCCTTATATATATATTTGACATATATTTGTCCCATATATATATATTCAAATAATGTTTAAGAAGTGAATAATTGAATGAATGAATGGTTGGATAGGTGGATAGATGGATAAGCAGACAGATGGATAAATGGATGAATCATTCAATCACTCTAGGACTACTTTCTAGCCCTTTCAATTCCTGGAAGCATTTGCTTTCCAAGTCAGAACTGCTATTTATTATCTGAATTACAGTCTAATCAAGCCACCAACCAAGATGCTGACCTGACCAGCTCTCATTTTAAGCATGTGCTTGACCAGAGATCTTAAGACATTCATTCTTAGCAAATATTACTAGCCCTTTTCTGGTTGTTTGGTAACAGAGTTATTTATATTCTATCCCATTGTGCTGAGCATGTTTCCCCTATTTTATAATCTAGCTTGCTGTTGGTCATGCTTCTTATAACTGCATTATTCTCTGAGGCTGTTGACAAACCTGATGTGACTCTAAGTTTGAAAAACCTTCTGATGAGTCTGATCTCTGGGTCCCTTTTAGGCAATAAGACTCGGTCGTGATCCTCAAGGTGGAAAACAAATGCATTTTCTTTTGGTCAGTGTCACCAACTTAACTTTCAATCAACTGCCTTATATTTGGGTTTCTGATTTTCCAACTAATCAAGTATATCTGGAGATGAGAAAATATGACTCATTTTGTCTGAGACAGTCCGTCAAACAAAATCTATCCACCTACTATAAAGTCTTTATACCTTTTCTCACTTGTATTATTTCTGCATTTGCTATAGCAAGTGCTCAATGGATCTTAGGTAAAAGAGTATGTGAGTCGCATGCAATTTATGTGGCTGGCTTCTGAAGTGGTTTCTATGTATGCATATCCTCACCACATTATGAGCTAGGCCTGGTCAATAAATATCGTGACTACTATTTAAATTGCTACCCTTCCTTTCAGGCTGGCTCTACTATTTAAAATAAATATGTGTGTGTGTGTGTGTGTGTGTGTGTGTGTGTGTGTGTGTGTGTATATGTATATATATATATTTATATATAAAACTTTAAAAGCAAAATTAAAACCTAACACAACAAATTTTCCCTGGAAATAGAGAAAAAGCCAGGAATAATTTGAATTCCTTGAAATTTACATTATTCAGTAAAAATGCTGTGGAAAATTCCAAGAAAGCCTATGTGTAGATTGATAAAATGTTAACTAATTGTATTAAAGATTTTCTTTTTCCTTTTTTTTTTTTTTTTTTTTTTGAGACGGAGTCTTGCTCTGTCACCCAGGCTGGAGTGCAGTGGTGCAATCTCTGCTCTCTGCAAGCTTTGCCTCCCAGGTCCAGGCCATTCTCCTGCCTCAGCCTCCCAAGTAGCTGGTACTACAGGTGCCCACCACCATGACCAGCTAATTTTTTGTATTCTTAGTAGAGACGGGGGTTTCACTGTGTTAGCCAGGATGCTCTAGATCTTACCTCAAATGATCCACCCACCTCAGCCTCCCAAAGTGCTGGGACTATAGTCGTGAGCCACCACACCCGGCTGTATTAAAGATTTTTTTTTTAAATAAGATGAAGGAATTATTGGGGCATAGGTATCTCGGCAAATTTATAAACTCTCAATACGGCATGATTTTCTGCTATTTCTCTTATTGTGAATTATAGTTTACGTAAAATGTTGCATGAAATGGAAGTATGTTATTGAATGGACAAAATAAAATGATTGACATGTACCAACTATGAGTGTAAGAAATTGGACATTATCATATCTGAGACATCTTTATAGGCTTCTTGAATTCAGTTCTCTCTTCTCCCCCTATGTTCTTTTACTAGCTGCTAGCCTGAGTTTTGTGTTAATTATTTTCTTTGATTTTGTTTGTAATTTTCATCGCATATGAAAGCATACATGGGATGAAACAATATATTGTTTAGTTTTACCTGGTTTTTAAAAACACATGTGACCATGCAGTGTATAGTAGTCCATCTTTATCTTAAGTTGTGATTTCCATGGTTTCAGTTACCTGAGGTTTTGACCTGAGGTCAGAAAATATTGAATAGAAAATCCCCAAAATAAACAATTTCTACATTTTCAATTGCTCACCATTCTGAGTAGCATGGTGAAATCTTGTAATTGAATAATAACTAACAGAGGTTTATTTCTCTCTCCTGATACATGTGCGAATCCAGTCCACATTTAGTTCTCATAACTTATTGTTCTTGTTCAATCTGGATTAGTTCCTCTGTCTTTATTTTCATACCTTAACATCTCTGAATGTACAGGCCAGTTAGTTTGAAGAATGGCCTGTAATTTGGTATCTGACATTTTCTTGTGATTCACGCTTTTTGAAAGAAATTCCATGCAAGTCATATTGTATTCTCAGTGAATTTTATCAAGAGGGAGACAACACTGATTTGTCCCATTACTGGTGATGTTACCTTTTATCACTTGTTTAGGGTGGTGAATGGTAGGGCCCTCCACTCTAAAACTAAAGAATTGGTTCCTTGAGTAAGTTCTTTAGTGGTGATTTGTGAGATTTTGGTGCACCCATCACCTGAGCAGTATACACTGCACTGTATTTGTAGTGTTTTATCCCTTGCCCCCTCCTACTCCTCCCCCCAAGTCCCCGGGGTCCACTGTGTCATTCTTACACCTTTGCATTCTCTTAGCTTAGCTCCCATATGTCAGTGAGAACATACAATGTTTAGCTTTCCATTCCTGAGTTACTTCACTTAGAATAATAGTCTCATCTCATATTTTGGCTCATCTCATATTTTTGCTATTGAGATAACCATTTCTCTAAAGAGAATAGCACTTTAAAATGGTATTTAACCCCCAAATCTGGATATTCAGTAGGCTCACTGCTACTGAGGTGTCATTGCTTCTAGGTCCTCTTAGCAAACACAGATAGAAAATATAAGTGTACATGTGTATGCACATACACACTCATACACAAAAGTACATCTACATGCTACTATGTCTAGACAGATAAGTTAAAAACTGAGTTTACGCTGATAATCTCTGATGCTAACTAAATGTTAAAAACTGTGAGTTTACACTGATAATCTCTGATACTAACTAAACACTGTAACGTTTAGTCTAGTGTTCCCTGTTCCATGTTCATAATTCCGTTCTCCAACAGTGAAAAACCTGTCTTTCATGACCCTCAGTCTATTTACCTATTACTTATTAGATCAATTTCCCCTGCATGTAGTCAGATACCTGGATAAGTCAGTCCAAAGGTGAACCCTCAGACGCTGGCAGCCTTCCCACACCGGCCCCCACTTCTTTCAGGCATGCAAAGCAAGAGTTCCAAAAAGAAGGGAAAGGAATAAGGAAGGAAGGCCAGTTAGATAGCTCAGCCCTGGGCATGGATGCTGTCCATTTGAGATGGCAGCCCAGGGCCAGGACCCGGACATCCATAAGCACAGGTCAAAATCTCACATCCCCACAAAGGAGATGGAGAGCTAGAATAAGAATTACATAATTTTAATGTAGAGAAATTGATCAAAATTTTCCTTTATGGTTTCTGGTTTTTTACATCTTGTTTAGGTAATCTCTATGTCAAAGAACATTAAAATATCCTCAAATATTGTATTCTAAATGTTGTATATTTTTACCTTTTATGTTAGGTCTTTTAATGTTCCTGGAATTGATTTTTTTTTTTTTTTTTTTTTTTTTGCTGTTGTGTAAATTTGGGTTTTAAATTATTTCTCTTTTTCCATATGGATAACCAACTGTTTCAGTAACAATTATGGAAAAGTCTATCGTTTCCCTACCTATCTCTATGCTATATTTCTAGGTTCTCTACACTGTTCTATTAGTCTGTTTGTCAATTTATATATTAATATCACACTGTCTTTGTTACTGGACTTAGGACTGGCTACATATTTTTCAGGATATAGTGTGAAATGAAGATGCAGAAACCCTTATTACAAAATTATTAAGAATTTCACGACAGTGACAGCAGAGGACCGAGGACAGAGCTCTTCCAAGTGCAGACTCCGTGTGATTGCACAGGTCACCCATTTATGATGCTGGCCCTGGCTACAGCTTTTATGTCTTGATGTGTTAGGAAATTACGCTAACAGAATGTCTAGCTTCTTCCAGCTCCATAAATTCTTTCTGTTTTTGCAGGAATCCACTAAATATCAAATGCGCAGCTTTTATTCCCCCAAATATGTCTACCTCTTGTAGTGTACTGTTCCAAAAAATTATTTTTTCTTTTCCTAGGGCTGCTGCAGCAAAGTATCACAAATTCAGTTGCTTACCACAACAGACATTTAGTGTCTTAAAGTTCTGAAGACTAGCAGTCAAAAGTGAAGGTGTCAGCGGGGCCATGCTCCCTCTGATATCTGTAGAATAGGATTTTTCCTTGCTTTTCCTAGCCTCCAGTGGTGGAAATCAATTCTTGCCATTCCTTTGCCTGCAGATACATCACTCCAATCTCTGCCTCCATCTTTACATGACACTCTCCCTGTGAGTCTCTTGTCTTTACATAGCTGTTTGTTTATAAGGACAACAGTCATATTAGATTAGGGGCCCAACCAACTCCAGTATGACCAAATTTTAACTAATTACATCTGCAAAGACCCTATTCCAAATCAGTTTATATTCTGAGGTATTGGGGGTTAGAACGTTCAACATATGTTTTGGAAGGCGGACCTACGATTCAACCCATATGTGCGACCATGAAGTTCAGAGCTAACTCTAAAGCTCTGTGATAGCAACTATGGTTTCCATGGCTCTGTTTCTTCTTTAAAAATAGAAAAAAAAACTGTTTTACTGTATACATTTAATGTGCACAACATGATGTTTTGGTACACAGTCATGTGCCACATAAAGATGTTTGGTCAACAATAGACCACATGTATGATGGAGGTCCCATGAGATTATATTATACATTTACTGTACCTTTTCTATATTTAGGTACACAAATCCTTCCTACTGTCTTATACTTGCCTGTAGTATTCAGAACAGTAATATGCTGTACAGGGTTGTAGCTTATGAGCGACAGGGTATTCCATATAGCCTACATATGTAGTAGGCTATATACTGTCTAGGTTCGTGTGAAGTATACTCTGTGATGTTTGTGCAATGATGAGATTGCCTAATGATGCATTTCTCAGTGTGTATTCTGGTAGTTACATGACACATGACTGCATATATATATATATATATATATATATATATATATAGTGAAATGATAACTACAGGTAAGCAAATTAATATATCCATCATCTTCTATAGTTACCTCTTTTATTGTGGTAAAAGCACTTAAAATATACTTTATTAGCAAATTTTTAATATATGCTACAATATAATTAAAGCTATAGTCCTGCTGTGCATTAGGTCTCTAGAATTATTTCATTCTACAAAGCTGTAAATTTGTATCTTATGATGGAGTGCAGTGGCCCAATCGCTGCTCACTGCATCACGGAATTCCTGGGCTCCAGCAATCCTCCCACCTCAGCCTCCAAATAGCTGGGACTACAGGCACACGCCACCACGCCAAGATGATTTTTTGTTTTTGTTTTTGTTTTTTGTGCTCAGGCTGGTCTCAAACTCCTGAGCTCAAGCAACCCGCCCACCTCGCCCACCTCACATGTTTGGGTGTGTGTCTCTGTTAGAACTACCTTCAGTTCTGTTTAGTCTGTTTCTGTTTAGTCTGTTTTGTGGAATGATGCAGACAGTGAATGGATACTTACAATTATGTAAGTAAATACAGTAATATTGCTCAGTTGTCGCACAAACCTGCAACTTGTCCACAAATTTCATTTGAGGAGGGAGGCTACCTGATGGTTATCATTTCAGGTTCTGGGGTTAGACCACCTGGATTTATACACATTTTGAACCTTGTTTAAGTGATATAACTGCCTTTGGTCTCAATTTTCCTAAATTTAAAATGAGAATAAAAGTCATATTAACTTTCACTGCCTGCCACATGATAAGTACTCTGTGAATATTAGGTTTCATTAGATATCACTGTACATGTAACTATGCTTAACAACAATGGATATGTACATTTTGTAAAATATCAATCATAATCTCTGCTCCAGGTGGATTAAAAAGAAGCTTGTTCATTTATTTATTCCATAGATATTCATTGATTGTCTAATAATTATAGGTATTTTTCTAGGTTCACTCATTTGTCCTCTAATCCTAAACCAGTGCCCAGCACATAGCAGGTGCTCAACAAAAAGAAATTTTGCATGGATGAAAACAAAGTACTTGCCATCCAGACCTTATAATCTAATTGGAGAAAAGAGACATTGAATAAATACATAAAGTAAAATGCTATTATGTCCTATGAAGAAAAAGAAAGTAAGGGAAAGAAAGAGTGATGGGGTGGGGGTAGGAAGACATTTTAGAAAATGTACTCAGAGGGGCCGGTCATGGTGGCTCATGCCTATAATCCCAGAACTTTGGGAGGCCAAGGCGGGTGGTTCACCTGAGGTCGGGAGTTCGAGACCAGCCTGACCAACATGGAGAAACCCCGTCCCTTCTAAAAATATAAAATTAGCCAGGCATGGTGGCACATCCCTGTAATCCCAGCCACTCGGGAGGCTGAGGCAGGAGAATTACTTAAACCTGGCAGGCAGAAGTTGCAGTGAGCTGAGATCACACCATTGCACTCCAGCCTGGGCAACAATGGTGAAACTCCTTCTCAAAAAAAAAAAAAGAAAAAAGAAAAAGAAAATGTACTCAGAGGATGCATTGCTGAAGAAGGAATATTTAAGGAGAGACCTGAATGACCTAACTGTATGCCAGACAGAGGAAATAAAATACAGAAGCCCTCAAGTGGGACTGTGTGTGGTAGGTTTGGAGGCTAGCAAGTGGTCATTAAGTTAGTAAGGCAGAGTTCTTTCCACTGGAGATAGATACTAATGCTAAATACTATTCTACACCTGTAACAGGAGTTCAGTTTGTAGTATAATAGTTCAAATAAGGGAGAAAGAATTTGTTGTATCTGGAATAGTAACTGAAAACCTTGCAAAGGAGGAAAGCTTTAAATGTGACAGAGAGTTCCCTAGCATCTTTCAAAATGTGCTCAGGAAAGAGCAGCCTCAGTATCACCCGCCTGGGAACTTAGCGGAAATGCGGACTCTCAGGGCCCACCCCAACCTATTCGTGGGGCTGGGACCCCAGAATTGGTGCTGTTGCAAACTCTTGGGGTGATTCTTATGCGTACCAAAGTTGAGAACCTCTGCTCCAGCGTTGCTTCCTGAACTTTAACAGAAACGCACAACACCTGGGGGTTAGTTAAAATGCAGATACTCATTCAGTAGGGTCTGGGGAGGGGCCTGAAATCTGCATTTCTAGCAGGCTCCCAGGTGAGGCAGACACAACCAGTCCACAGACTGCACACAGGGGCCTAAGAGTTAAGGTTGGCCAACTTTTTCTCTAAAGGGTCAGATGGTAAATATCTTAGGATTTATAGGCCACGTGGTCTCTGTCACAACATTGTGACATGAAAGGAGCCGTGGACAATACGTAAATGGATGAGTACATTCTGTAAAACTGTTATTGGACACTGAAATTAGAATTTCCCCAAAGTTTTATGTATCTCAAAATATTATTCTTCTTTTAATTTTTTTCAACCCTTAAAAAATGTAAAAGCTATTCTTAGCTCATAGGCCATAGTCACTGACTCCTGGCCTGGGATATAGTTACATCGGACAGGGCAGTTCTATGTTCTTGTTGCCCATTTGTATAATCAGTGCCAAGCATTTATATAGGAGAAAGCTTAAAAAGATGCATTTCTCCAAAAGAGAAAAAAAGTCTTCAGAAGAAACATTTTCCCATTGTTAACAGCATGTAAAGTATCAGTAAATATAATTTATTAAATACAGTACATAAATTCATTTATACATAAAATATGGTGCACATTCTATGTTTATATGTAAAAATTCATGATTGAAGAAAGTGGAGAGAGATTAACCCAGAAATGCCAAAAGGTAAAAATGATAGTTTATTTCAAGTATGTGGAAGGTTGATTTGTAGGAAAAGAAGGCTATATCATCTGCTTTTCTGTAGAAAGCAAAACTAGGTTCACTGAGTAGAAGCTACAGGGAAGCAGATTCCACTTCAACCTGAGAAGGAATTTTTCTAATAATTTGTATTCTGCAACCACAGAACTGGCTTCCCCAGGAGGTTATGTTTTCTCTGTCACTATAGGTATGTTAGAGAGACTCTAGCTATTCGATGAATGTGATGGAAAAGGAATTGTATGTTGGATCTAGGGCAGATTCCATGTCTAAGATTTCTCTCAATCAGATTTTCTTTTTCTTTTTTTTTTTTTTTGAGACTGAGTCTCACTCTGTTGCCAGGCTGGAGTGCAGTGGCACTATCTCTGCTCATTGCAACCTCTGACTCCCTGGTTCAAGTGATTTTCCTGCCTCAGCCTTCTGAGCAGCTGGGATTACAGGCATGTGCCACCGTGCCTAATTTTTGTATTTTTAGTAGAGATGGGGTATCGGGGGAACCCGCCCCCAATATTTCGATGTAGGTTATTTCTATTTTCCCTAAGTGTCAGCTGGCGGAGAAATAAAGAGAAAGACTACAAAGAGAGGAATTTTACAGCTGGGACTCTGGGGATGACATCACCTATCGGTAGGACCATGATGCCCACCTGAGCGGCAAAACCAGCAGGTTTTTATTAAGGACTTCAGAAGGGGAGGGGGTGTATGAACAGGGAGTAGGTCACAAAGATCACATGCTTCAAAGGGCAAAAAGGAGAACAAAGATCACATGCTTCTGAGGCCAATAAAGATCACAAGGCAAAGGACAAAGCAAAGATCACAAGGCAAAGGGCAAAATCAAAAACTCCTGATGAGGGTCTATGTTCAGCTGTGCACATATTGTCTTGATAAACATCTTAAACAACAGAAAACAGGGTTTGAGCAGAGAACTGGTCTGACCTCAAATTCACCAGGGTGGGTTTTTTTCTCCCAGAGCGGCTGTTCATAGACCTCCCCCCAGGAATGCTTTCCTTCCCCAGGGTATTAATTATTAATATTCCTTGCTGGGAAAAGAATTTAGCGATATCTTCCCTACTTGCACATCTGTTTGTAGGCTCTCTGCAAGAAGAAAAATATGGCTCTATTCTGCCCAACCCCGCAGGCAGTCAGACTCTATGATTGTCTTCCCTTGTTCCCTGAAAATTGCTGTTATTCTGTTCTTTTTCAGGGTGCACTGATTTCATATTGTTCAAACACACGTTTTACAATCAGTTTGTATAGTTAACACAATTATAGTGATCCTGAGGTGACATACATCCTCAGTTTACGAAGATAACGGGATTAAGAGATTAAAATAAAGACAGGCATAAGAAATTATGATAACAATTATAGTGGTCCTGAGGTGACGTACATCCTCATCTTATGAAGATAATGGAATTAAGAGATTAAAATAAAGATAGGCATAAGAAATTAAGAAAGTATTATTAGGGAAGTGATAAACGTCCATGAAATCTTCACAATTTATGTTCCTCTGCCGCAGCTCCAGCCAGTCCCTCTGTTTGGGGTCCCTGACTTCCCACAACAATGGGGTTTCACCATGTTGGCCAGGATGATCTCGATCTCCTGACCTCCTGATGCACCCACCTCAGCCTCCCAAAGTGCTGGGATTACAGGCATGAGCCACAGTGCCCAGCCCAGATTTTCTTATGCTTTGTTAATTTCTTATGTCCACTCTGCTTAAATGTTTTTAAAAGCTTCTTAACTAGCCTCTTCATCTCCAGTCTTACCAACTCAATCTAATGCAACAGTCAAGTATCAGAGAAATCTTTGGAAACCACAGCTCTGATTATGTCATTTTCCTGTCCCCAAACCTTCCATGGTTTCAGATTATTCAATGGTTTTCATATTCTTTCAAACCCCTTCACAGCCCTTTCAGGCTTTATGTTCCCCAATTCTTGCTCACTCGGTCGCAATGGAGCACTTGTTAGTCACAGAACCACTTTATACACTCCCATCTATTTTCCCTTGCACAGGCAGTTCCTACCAGCTTCTGTGCCCTTTTACCCACTCCCAGCCCTGTATTTTATCTGTCTTAATCCTATCGATATTATAATGCCCATCTCAATTATTACCTCCTCCATTAAGATGGGTATTATTCAAACACACACAGACACACACACGTACACATACACCTTCTCTCCCCATAGTGTTTTATACTATCCTCACGGTATTTAACAAGTGTCAGTTTTTCTGAGCTATTTCTTCAGTAATTTATCATGATCTGGTACCTGCCAGTCTCAACAGCTTTATACACCTTTCCCCTCTTCTATTATGCTCCTTTCATCTGACCTCTTTGGGTTCCTCAGATGCTCTCAGTTCATTCCCATTTCATCCCCTTGAAGTGTTTTCTGCCTCTAATGCTCTTCCTCAAATCTAGACTTTGGGATTGCTGATATTTTCATCACTCAACTCCTAGTTCAAATGTTATCTCCTATGAGTGTGCTCTCTATACCATGATTCTGTTTTTATTTTCTGAAGAACATTTATTACTCTCAGACACCATCTGATTCATTTGTTACTTGTTTATGGTCAGCTCTTCTGCAATATTATTGGAATGCAATTCCATAAAAGCAGATCCTGAAGAGAGATGCTAGAAACATGGTAAGACACTGAATGAATGGATGGTTGAGTGAATTAACCGTTCTATTACATGTCCTTTAAGAGTAGATCCATTATCTGGTTCATCCTTTTTTTCCCACTCAGTCAGTATTAGTTGAGAATGATCAAGACAGCTAGTTGAATGCTATGAATAAGCTCTGGTATATGGAATATTAGAGTTTATCACCTACTTAAGAAATGAACATGTATGGTAAGAAGTCAAAGGACAGCTGAGCTGAGAGATATTAAATAATAAGTAACAAAAGCTCATGAGCAAGCAAAGCAAGATGCAAAAGTGTATATAATACAATGCTTTTTTTTTTTTTTTTTTTTTTTTTTTTTTGCTAAAGCATGCAATGACCCACACTTCAGCTATAGAAAAAATCCTACAGGATACATGTCAGGTAACTTTGTCAGGGACAGGGAATAGATAGTGGTATGGGAATGAAAAGAAAAGCAGACAAATGAAACGGTTTAAAACGAAAACACTGTTCAACAGCATCCATGGAAAAAGAAGTTTTTGTTTGTTTTGTTTTTTTTGGTAACACATGTATAAAGGTTAGGGGATATGAGGGCTGAAAATTTAATGTACATTTGACTTTGGGAGTATAGGTCAGACAGAAAAACTGTGAGAATAGACTAATTTTTCTGGTATTCATCGAATTTGATGTTTCCTCAATAATATATCAGTGATACTTGGGCAGAAACTACATTGCTGGATATCTGCTTCTGCCGAGCTTAAATGCCTTGGCAGGGAGAATAGCTCCTGCGGTGTGCCTTCTGAAAAGTTATGATGAAAGTCATAGCAAGAGAATAAATAAAGGAAAGTCGTGGGCCACCGTTGCAAGAGTCACTTTCCTGATTACTATGGCAATTTTCAGTCTAGGGAAGAAGTCCAAGAAAGAGAGGAAATACTGTCAGAAGCAAAAAACAGTATTTAAAATATAATGGAGATTCCTCCTTGTAGATCTCCATTACAAGTTATCTGAGGGGCACACGCCCTCGCCAAAATCCAGAGGGCTCTCGGACTTGAGAGGCAAATGACATGTCCACATTAGTGCCCGCGGCACACACCTCAAGCATTCTCGGCAAGTGCCCAGTGGATGATGGTACACACCTAGAAAACAAGGAGCCATCCACATTATCTCTAATTGCATATCATGTACTTTGAAAACCACCCACAAAAATATCACACTGGAATTACAAAGGAACAGTCCTCATTATCCTTATTATCTTCCTCTTATGGGATTAAAGAAATAACAGTGTGCACAGTTATTTACAATTTTTCTTGGTGTTATAAACACATCAGAAACAAGCTGTGTTAAATCAAGGCAAGTTCAAGAAACAAAGGCAATGTAGATAAATTCTCAGGTGCCTATATTTTAACTCTGCCTCACTGTCATGTGTGGTTAGAAGTGGAGGCTCTGGACTCAATGAACATTTGAAATTGTGTGATGTTGGGCAGGTATATCAGCCTTCTAAGCCTCAGATAATTCACTATAAAACTTGCATGATGCCAGTACAGACGTCAACGAATTGTTGTTGGAATTATGTGATGGAGGGTGTATAAAGTCAACATATACTAAGCACATGATAAGCAATAGAAATCAACTGTTTGTAATGTTTTTCTCATTGAACAGAACAGCACTCAAGGACATCCTTGTTGAGCTGGCTTGATAGTTAATGTCTTTCAAGGGGAATGAAATGTTAGTGCAAGGTAGCCTTGTTTTATGCCAAAAGTATATTTCTGAAAACATTTCATACTTCAAAACTGACATAATTCAAGATTAATTTTGCCATTGTAACAAATAGAAAGTAATTGGAGTGAATTCCCAAGGTGCTTAAATCTGTAATCCCTATAGCTTACGGGGTTGATTTCTGTGGCCATGTCACCATCATTTATCTTGTTATGTAAGAGTTCTACAAATTCGACATGTAACTACATTAGAGTTGCTTTCTATTTTCTCCACACCATCTCCAGTAATTTACTCAGTAACTTGTCCTAAATTAATAGCATTTTGTATCATGGTAGGTGTTTGGCCTTCATAGCATTCATTAAACCTAAACTTTTTCCAAAGTTACTACTTTTCACCTGGAGTACTATCATTGCTAGAAAATGAACACTTCTATGACATTATTAAAGCAGACTTAGAGTTCAAATAAGAGTGAATGCTAAAGTAGCTCAGTGGTCTGACAAATAATTCATAAGTTCTGATACATGTAAACAGCAGCTTGGTTCACCTAATGTTGACAAAAGACAGTAGGTATTTCCCTTTACTGGCCAACATGGAGTCAATCCATGCAACAACTGTAATGTGACTTATAACTTCCTTGGCCTAAAGTTTTAAAATGATGTAATGATTGACTTTTTAAAAAATAAATTGTTGGAATGTTAATTCAAATTTTTTGTATATGATATATGTGATATGATATAATTTATTTAAAACATATTATTTAAATTTTTATAAAAAGTAACCAAAGTTGAATAGCTTCACCAAACCCAATTAGTAGTCATGGCAGTAGAAGTCTGTCACATAAATATAGGCCCACGTGGTCTTAGTTGCCTGTAATTGATTCCAGTAAAGTCCCTTAATTTGCCAGTAACTCCTAGGGCTTATTATTTTATAACATTTACAAATATGGCTTTGGTGAGCAAGGCCTAGCTATGCTCAGAATAGAGAGATCTCACTGCATGAAGTTTCTTAGCCTATGAGTCTTCATGAGGTCACACACTTAAAAAATCTCTCTGCTCTGCTATTGATATGCAGGTCTGTCAGTGAAACTTCTTTCTGGTGACTGAGTTCTATAGCTCTTCATGCTGAAGTATGAATGCATATATTCCTTCCACACTCTCAAGTGTTGATGAGAGACCTCTTTGCATTGGATTTCCTTGGTATCATCTTATTGCCTAAAAAAATCTTCTTCTTCTTTTTTTTTTTTTTTTTTTGACAGAGTTTTGCTCTTGTTGGCCAGGCTGGACTACAATGGCATGAACTTGGCTCACTGCAACCCCTGCCTCCTGGGTTCAAGCTATTCTCTTGCTTCAGCCTCCCAAGTAGCTGGGATTACAGGTGCCCGCCACCACACCCAGCTAAATTTTTTTTTTTTTATATATATTTTTAGTCGAGATGGGGTTTCGTCATGTTGGCCAGACTGGTCTTGAACTCCTGGCCTCAGTTGATCTGCCTGCCTTGACCTCCCAAAGTGCTGAGATTATAGGTGTGAACCACTGCACTGGCCGCCGAAAAATCTTCTAAGAATGTAGGCTGGCCTGAATCCTGAGAATCACTGGGTATAGTGGTTTTGAAATGAGGTGGGATTCTGCATGATTATATAGCCACATTTTATTTTATTAGTATGCTTGGAATGTAATACTGAGACATAGTAAAATTCTTTACCTAACAGTTCTCAGGCAAACCTCTAGAACCTTTCAAATTTGTTGGTAAATCTCTGGCTTGAATTGTAGTGTCACAGGCTGAGAATTGGTCAAATTGCAAATTTCAGTTAAGGGCATGTTTCCAGTGTTTGTCCTTCTCTTTCTCTCATCTTATGTCTCTCTGAGTCCCCTACAAGCCCAAATATTTCACTCAGCCTCGCTGGCCTGAAGAAAACTCCATGCTTTGAGCTTCTCCCTTCTCACTCCAAATTAATCATTCTACAGTGTTCTTTGCTCCATCTGAAACTTAATTTCTGTTAGGTGGCCATGGTTGATAAATCAATTTTTCAACTAAAAGAGCATATTCCAAAATATATTCACCCATAGCACTAATTCTACAGGATGTTATACAGAAAAAAAAGGGGAAACAAAAGGCTTTTGTTGTTCCATTAGTATGGGAAATGCCTTATACTGCATCGTCTCTCAGATATTAAAAACTGACATTCTCATTAAAATTTTGAGTGGTATGAAAGCCATCTTAACTTTAACTTCGTATTTTCCAGAATTTCACCTTGCCACCACCCATCCCCACTGACCTTTAAAAAATATATATGACATCTTTAGCGATACTGAGACAAAACAATCCTTGCTAAGGCCCTGACCAGCTGTACTGAGAAAGATGGACTATGCAAGGTGGCACTTGTACATAACGGGTCATTCATAACTGTCATTATCTTTAGTCCCAAATTAGCAATTATCAGATGAACTCTTGAGTGTGAGCATTTGTACCCACATGCATATACATTTATCTGAGACAGGTGCCTCACATTCTCTGCACACTAGGTTTTATCATTTTAATTGCCTGGCCAATGTTGAAGCACCATCTCAGTTGCTGCTAAATTGCGGGTGTTTGTCTTTATTTTTCACCCTTCATATTATGCCTCTTATTTTATTTTTGTTATCTTAATTTTCTAAAGACTTCTTTGTGGTTTTATGGCTGGCTGCCAGCGTTCTGGGAAGTGTGTGTTTTTAGATCTTTGTTTTTTAAAGATCCACACACACAAAAAAATGCTCACAGTAAGAAAAGCCATCTCCAGAGTTGGCATTGCTTTACTTTTCAAGAACAAGTTTGAGTTGAAAGAAGCAGCACTATTTATTTCTCATGGGCCTGTCCTTTGGCTCACTCTCTGGGAAAATCCTCATCCTTGCAAATCAAAAAAGAGAACTGCCTCCCAATGAATTAGAATACAATCTGCATTTGCCCACAATATCACAGAGTGATTTCAGAAATCTGGGCTTGTACACATCTGGGGAATGATGGCAGAATGCCCCTAGTTAGAACGGCTTTCAGAACCTACGTGGGTGATTTTGATTCCCTATGCCTCATTTTTCATCTTTGCTTGACTTGATTCCTTGTTCTGTTTTGTTCTTTACTCTCGCAATAATCTCTTTGCCTTGTCTGGCCCTTTCGGATGCACACATGCACACACACACACATAATCAGAGCTAAGTCACAAAGGCCGGGGGGATAAAGTGAAAGGTCACCTTCACAATGGGTTTTCCAGGATTATTTGGATGTAATGAATAAAATTGCAAATTCTATTGAGGCTTTTAGAACTAATGAAAATTATCAATGTGTTACACAGCTGCATTTCAGTTTTGTTTGTCTGAGCCTGGAACAGAATAGATTTTATAAATAGAACTTAAATGTGACCACAGAGCATGCATACTAATCAGTTCATTTTAAGATATTGTTTTGCAATACTTTTAAGATGCACACATGCTGGGAAAAATTACTTGTCAGAGGAACAATGTGGAGCGATTTCTTACCAAAGTTGCTAATGGAACTACTTTTTTCTTCTTTCTTTTTTTCTTTTCTTCCTTTTTTTTTTTTTTTTTTTACACAAAGCATCTATCATTATCCATCTTTTATTTTAAGTAAATGTTAAAATGGAAAAGGTTTAGAGAGACGGAAGGCTTTGCTCCAGGAATTCTGTAGGAAATATGACTTGTTCATGGGAAAGTGTCCATTAATTTGAGAAGGTTAAAATAAAATTAATCAAAATATCTTAGCGCATGCTGAGTTGTATCATCTATTACACACTTTCTCTTCTCACATAAATGTGGAGGGGCTTTTTTCCCTGGCTCTAAAGAGATTAGATGCATGTGGGATGGAGTGCTAAGTGGTTCCCCACTGAAAGTATTCTCTATCAGCCACTGATTTCCTCTAAGTAGGCAATCCTATCTGAATAGGTCTAATATCTGGATAAGTTCATTTCTCTTTGACAGCACGCCCCCCTGCGGGAATGCATTTGTTTCACTTGTTTGAAGGTAGAAATCCTAGGAGTGGGTTTTGATGTGGGATGAAGCACTAAGCCCAGAGCTTCCCTTAAAGGTGAAATGCAGATACTCTTTTAGAAGAGGAAAGGTGACTAAAATGAAAGCTTCACTTCCCCAATCATTAGCAGAAATGAATGTGAAATTGTTAACACTCAAGCGTATTTTAAAAGCCAACTGTGGCCTCTGTAAAGGTGTGTGTCCTTCATTTACCACTGGGCTCCATGAAGGGATTCTGAAGTTCTGGGCACTAATGGAGGCAATAAACCACAAAGAGTTTTGAGGAATCTGTCATATTGCAGGGGATGGGGGAAAAACAGAGACCAGGAAAATTAAAATCCGTGGAAAACTGAGCTATTGAAATGTTAGCCATTCTCTTCCACCCAAACTCTCACTAAGGTGTCAACAAAGAGGAAAAAAATAGAATACCAATTTCTCTTCAAATCAAGCCAGCAAATATCTACTGTATGCCCACTGTGCACAAAGTACTATATTTTGACCAGGCTCTGCTGGATAAGTCATTTCAATGCCCCAGGGGTCAGCAGCTATAGCTTATGGATAAATCCAGTCCAGAGCCTCTCTTTGTATAGCTTAGGAGCAAAGAATTATAAAGCACTGGAAGAAGGAAGAGAACAGGCAAAAGAGAAAGAAGAAGAGGAAAAGGTGGTAGAGGAGGAGGAGAAGGAAGAAGACACTAACAATTAAGCTGACAATGAAGAAAGAGAAGAATGATGAAGAGGAAGAGAATGAGGAGAAGAGAAAGAAAAGGAAGGACAGATATAGTGTATGGACCCCAAAGCCTAAAATATTTACTATCTGGCCCTCGACAAAAAAAAAAAAAAAAATGCTTCCCCTGTACTGTACAGCATTCATTAATTATGAAAATAGCCCAGAAAATTGCGCAGTCTGTGAATGATTAAATGCTAATAGAAGAACCTAGAAAGTAGAGAATTTTCACGCAATAAAAAGCATCCAAGCAGGCAGAATTTTCTTTCCTGGACTTATGGAATTTGGGGATTGAATGGAATCTTGGGGCTCAAACCTTGGAAATCCAAAGTCTCCAAAATGCAGCTCTCATATGAAAATGTGCAAAAAAAAAATTGTAGCGATATCTGGGAGAACAGGTTTTTGCTTTAATACAGCGAGCACATCAAACATAAGATTTTCCAGGTTTTATTGTTGGGATGAAGCTAAAGCATTAAGTAAACAATAGTACAAATGGTAGTAGATATATTAGAAAGTATTAAAGTGGTTTGTGAATGAATATAGTCTACAAAACACAGAATCTTGTACAATCTCCTTTCAAGTTTTCAACTGTGACAGGTAGGTTAAGATTATTCCTGTATTTTAAATAAAAATAAAAAAGAAACATACTTCAATATCTCCTGATAATAAAATAATACATGATCTATATTTTAAAAATCAAATATTTTTAAAAATATACATTATACAAAATTAAAGCTGCCAATAATCTACCTGCCAGAATTACCCACTGTTAATAATTTGGTATATATCTCTCCAGATCAAATTTTCTAGGCACATCGTAACTTACTCAAGATCTCCTATATTTAGAGCATGCTTTCTTGGTTTCTGATATTTCTGACCTATAAATTACTATTATTGGCCCTTGAATTGTGTTTAGATTTTTAAGGAAAAATAAAGGGATATTATCTAGAGTAAGCAATCCAAATAAGTGCATGCTGGGAAGTAGGGTGTAAATTGGGAAGGCTTTTATCCATTAACTCCAGACAGAAAAAAGGCTGGGAAGCTAAATGAATGATAGTAGCTCATGCAGTTCTTCATTTCTGTCTGGGCTACAGGTTAACTTGCAAGGTTAATATAATTGCTGACAGCTTGTAAGTCCTGGGTGATGATGAAATGTACCACCTCTTCCAGAAGTTTCTGCTTCTTTTTAAGCTTGCCTCACTTTGGATTTAGACATAGTAGTTCTCAAACTTTTTAGAACACAATCCATTTCTAGACAGGGAAAGAGACATTAAGAGCCAACTTCCTCACCCAGGGTATGTTTCAATGACAAATAAACTTGTTGATGAACAATTAGTTCAAAGGGAACAAGTAAATACTGGCAGTACAGTTTTTCAAATCGCATTCGTGAATTGGGTCCCATTTACTTGTTTAAAAATAGTATGATCTTATTCACAAAGGTAACGTCATATAAGCTTATACAGTAATACAACGCCCTATAAACTTAAAATATGCACTCACTTTTATAGTACTTCACAAGCTATTTAAGTGTCAAAAAAGTGTCACAAATGCATAGGCGGCACATCATCACTGTAACACAAACTACTTTCACAATAGGACTATGAGTGGTTTATTTTTGAATATATATATATATATATATATGTTTTAAGTCTGGCTATTAAAGAATTATAGGCCCAAAACATTGCTGATGTAAACATGTAACCTATAAACTTTAGGTTTAACCAATCAACTCACTACAAACTCAATCGATAATGATTAATCTAACAAAATTTATAATTAAAATGAAAATAAACACAGCAACTAAAAACTATAATCAAATAAATTAGTTCTGATAAGGGATTGCATGTAAGATGTTCTGTCTGAAAATCTCAACTATAAGCATATCAACACGTACAGCGTGTCCTTTGCAACATAATCAAGGCTAATCTGGCAGCCCACCTTAGTATTAGAGTCTTCCATAGCTAGAATCCACTAAACTGTATATTTTAGTAAGGAATATCAAATATTGGTTACCCTTAACTCATTTATTAATGCAAATTACAGTTGGCTTCTCTTTCCCTTCCCACCCTCCCTCTTCACCTGGGATTGCTAAGAAATACAGTGTCGTCAGTGTTGGGGGGAGCTTTTCCTTAAGAATCCTGAGACTTGGGAGGGACTTCTTTCTTTAGTCTGTAGTGGTAACCACTGAGATTCTTACTTTTTAACTTCCATGGATCTACTAGAAAGTGGGGAGTTCAACCATTACCAAATTTGGCCCTGTGTGGAATTTGGCCATGCGTCTTATGCTGGGGATCCCAAGGTTGCAGGGATTGTACTTCAGTGCTTAGGCACTGGCTCCACCTGAACACAGGTCTGGCCACTCTGGAAATAACCCTCACAATTTCCCTGGCTTCTGGCCAGGAGTCCTCTCTCTTCAGAACAGTCCAAATCTTTCTTTACCTTCTAAAGCTTAGGCTTAGAAAATGAAAGAAAAGAAAAAGCTCTTCTCTCTCTTCTAGGAATAGGAGAGCCTAAGGCTTTCAATACGCTAAACTGAGGCTGCTTTAGGCAGGATGGTTGTGGGGGAATTTATTCTCTTACGGTGAACCTATAACACATAAAGATGGACACTGTTAATTTCTCCATCTGGATTTCTTGCTATACTAGCAACTGCCTTCCATCTTATACAGAAATGAATGACTATCAATCAGAGCCAATTTACAGGCTTGATCACTTGCAGGAGGATGATTAGTGGACTGTAGATAATACCTTGAAGATTTCTGACCTCAACTATTTCAGGAGCTGGCCACTAGGTCTCCCTCCCTATCACTGACCCCTTCATCTGTCCAAATCAAATTCTCATTCTTTGGATTGGAATCGTCCAACACAGCATTCCCTTCTGCCCACAAGATAAAGGATGAACTCCTTAGAAGGATAAATGATGCCCAGCTTTATTTCTGTAAGAGAATATTTCTCTCGATGTACTTTCCAGATGACATATTTTAAGAAATAACAAGATTTCACAAATGCTCTGAGCTCTCTTGGCCAGTCCAAATGTTCTTTCCTTCTCCACTCACCAGTCTCTAGCTTTGCTCAACTGGCTAATTCCTGCTTGCCCTGAAGATTCAGCTCATGAGCTTCCTCCTCTTGGAGTATTGTTCTGCTCCCACTTCTGCTGAGTTAGTTGCTTTGCTCTGTGTTCTATAATACATTCCATATATCCTTTAAAGTAGTTATCAGAGTACATTTGACTTTTAGGTCTACTTATCTGCCTTTTTTCACAAGAACCTGAGCTCTTAACTATAGTCACGTTATCTTGTTCATTGTTGTATTGCTCAAATTTAGCACAGCCCTGGCCCCTAGCAAAATAGCAGTAATTGCTGGGCTTAATAAATGATCCCCTTTGGCATAGCAATTTAAAGAAACGGTGATAATGGAAGTAATTGATGCATCTATCAAAATAGTACTAATATTTATTAAGCAGTTACATATACTATCTCAGTTAAACCTTACAGTCACCGTTTAAGAGCTTGTTCCACTTAGCAGTGAAACGATTACTCTAAGTTCACCAAGTAGTGAAAAGCAGAGCTGGGATTTTATCCTTGGTTAATCTGACTCAAGAACTGTGTTCCTAATTTCTGTGCTGCTCTAGGCAAGTGCTATAGACTTCTTTCTAAGAATTTCTAAGGTTTCCTTCTAAGCAAATCATTGCAACCCTTTAAGTACTGCTACAGTTTGAACATGTCCCCTTCAAAATTCAAGTGTTGCCAATGTGCTAATATTAAGAGGTGTGGCCTTTAAGAGGTGATTAGGCCATTAGGGCTCCTCCCTCATGAATGAGATTAAGGACTTTAGAAAAGAGGTTTCATGCAGGCGGCATTCAGCTTACTTGCCCTTCTGCCTTCCATCACGTGAGGACACAACATTCTTCCCTACCACAGGATGCATCCCGTTTCAGACAATTGAATCTGCAGGGCACCTTGATCTTGAACCTTCCAGCCTTGAGAACTGTGAAAAATAAATTTATGTTCTTTATAAGTTACCCAGTCTGTGGTATTCTGTTATAGCAGCACAAAATGGGCTAAGACAATTACTGACCTCTAACACTCTGCAAACAGATCTACGGTACCCAGTGGTACAGACAATAAGGTGGCGTAAAGAGACTCAACATCTAACTTCTCTGTAAGAATCCCTCCTTGGGCAGTTCTTTGGCTAAAGTCCTGTATATTCAGGTCTATCCTTCAGTTTTGCAAGCCCCCAAATACTTGATTATTTACTCAGAACAGATTCAAACCATTGTATAGTTATTTAAAAGTTGACAACTGTTTAGGTGAACAAACCGTTTATGAGGTAAACTGGGTCTTCTATGTGCAATTTCCATTGATTAGTATTCTTGGTGGCCAAATACTCATTGAAAATAGAACCTTTTCTAGGAGTTTTACTTCAACTTCAAAGCCAGATTAAAACTTTTAAAGCACAGTCATTATTTTAGCTCACTAGAATCTCCCCCCTTCCCCAGACTGTTCAAAGTAGTGACCTCCCCCTTCGGCTTCCATGTTTATATAGGAGGCTCATAAACACAAAAGAACATTTATTTAGCTCCTCATTTTCTCAGAATCTTTTCCTGGGGACTATATTATGATCATGCATGTTATGCTAAAACAATTTTACCCAAATTCTGTTCCACACACTATTAATAAGTTTTCTGTGACGGAGGTATTCCATAGTAAAATCCAATTTGGAAACAGTGGGTTAAAAAAGTATAGCAGGTTTCTTTACTGCTGCAAGAGATCTTTCATCTGCTATGTATGCGTTGTGAATCTCTACCAAGATGATATAGTTTGGGAAAACTAATCTGACTCTATAGCTTTTGTGTTTGGTTTTCCTGATACGCACTAGAAGGGTCCATGAATCATGGGAGGGAAACTTTCAGTTAAGGAAGTAGTCCCATTTTTTTCTCTGAATCCCTGTAGTATATCTTGATATGTTGCATAAGAATAGTTTTGGACTGCCTGAAATGTGGTTCATGATCAACTCCATTAAAAGCTCCTTAGTGGTCATAGTCTTCTATTGTCCCCTCTAGTTGAGGGAATTTTAATACTCACATTTTATACAATTCAAAATCCTCCATACATGGCATAGCAATGTACTGTGGGGTTGAAAGTAAGGAAGGATATCTCTGAATAAGGATGGTCAGAAAAATTCATTATAGAATAATTAGGAAGTGAACTTGGGCTAAAAGTTATGCAGTCCAGGAGAAATAGTGAGGAAGGGGCAGACCCTCTGAAGGGGCCAAGCTTGAGCAAAGATCCTGAAGCAGGTAATACAAAACATGTGTAGGTAAAGAGAAACCCCTGGTCTAACACGACTAAAATGTTAATTTGGAATTCAATGACAAAGAAAGGTAGGAAGAGGGTAGATTGGAGGTAAACTGGACAGGCATTGATGTCAGGATATGTTTACACATCTGATTGCTAGACATGTTGTTGAAAATTATTCAGATATTTCACTAAGTTTTGGGCGCCCATATATAACTGAACCCTAGTGTTCATAGCTGTTCTTGAAAAAATAAAATAAAAAAAGACTCCCAAAGAATGGTCTGAGACAAAGCTAAATTTTTGTTTGCCCACCTGTCACTCAAATGGGGGTCTTCTGAGCAAGAATCAAAAAATATAGATCCAAGGGGAAAAAAAGGAAGTACAGCAAATAAGACAGTATTCTGAAGTTCTGAGGTCAGCCTGGTTCTTAAAGCAGACCATAAACCCATCTTTGTCATTGGTCACCAATGCTGAGAAGCCTGGATTCAACCACATGAAAGCCTTGTTACAAATGAGCTGTGTACAATTCTAGAAGACCTAGGGTCACTCGGCAGGCGCCCTCCTCTGTGTTCACTCATCGCTTGACAAGATTTTTCCTATAACATTGAATAGTATTGTGGTTAAGACAACAGATCCTGGGGTTTCATTGCTTAGATTTGGATCCTCATTTATCTAATGCTAGTTTCACCATCTTGAGCAAGTTACTTGACCTCTTTAAGCCTGAGATCCTTCATGTGGAAAATGGGCATATTCTAGTGTTTATCCCATAGAGCTGCCTGGAGGATTAATGAAGCTCTTAGCAGCACTCTTTGCATGGAGTAATGCTCAGTAAATGGTTGCTGTTATTTTGTTGTTATTACCCCTAAATACATGAAGGAATGCAAGAATATTCTTCCTTCTCTTAAAATCCGCAAAGGGAGACTCTCATAGAAATATAAAACATGAAGTGAAATACAGCTGTTTTATCCCTGGCAAAGTCGTACATTTTTTACATATTTTGCCAGGACCAGAAACCTTAAAAGCAATCATACTATCAGTGCTTTCAAGTCTAGTAAAAAAATTATTTCCTTTTAATCTCATGTTGCATCAATACCAGTAGCCTGTACATATTTAACATGTTCAAAGAAAATGCAATTTTAAGTATATTAATACATGGTAGGATAACTTTTAGGTTCTGAGCGCAAAAGTGACAGTACAGATTTTTACTTATGAATGTATCTGTTCCCCTGTTTCTGCTGTATGACCTTATTAGTTATTAATCTCAATATTTCTAATTTTTTTATTCTTGGCTACTTTTATGACATATTAGTTCTTAGCAAGAAAAAAAATGGCTCAGCAGTAGTAGACATGAATTCCACTATCTCTTCGTAGCTCACTAGGTTCAGTAATAGATAATGGCATAATTAGTTTTGAGTTTTAAAAAATCCAATTGGAATGCCTGCAGGTACATGTATATTTATTTGGTTTGGAACTTATTTTTTTAGCATAATTCGTTTATTGTATTTGGTATGATGGGTCCAAATGAAACCATGCATCCAGAGGAAATTATTTTTTAATACAGACTCATAACCTAGGTATTAAGAAGATTTCTTTTTTTTTCTCACCCAAAGGCAGTAAGGCAGTTTTTCTCTTTCAACCCGTTACCACCATCCATCAGAAATATTTATTCTTTTACTTGTAAGATTTACTTAGTTTCCATGGTTGTGGTCTGTGTATTAAGGGAAGGCTGAAGAAGGCTATTTATACTGATCACTCACTCATTCATTCATTCAGTGAAAATCTATTGAGTACTTACTTTATATTAGGCACTGCTCTAGGCACTGAGGATATGGCTGTGAATATGAAACAGACAAAAATCCTCATGCTCTCATGGTGCTGTCATTCCAGTGGCACTACCATACTGTATTACCACTACACAATGGCTAAAGAAGCTCACAGGGTCTTTCTTATACTTGAACTTCAGCTATGATGCATCACATCTTCAGTCAGCTCTTTTCTGACCACCCAGTCTAAAATTTCTTGTGTGTGTTAAGTCAGGAAATGTGAAGGGTTGGAGAGGCAAGGAGACCTCTGGGTCAGAGACAAAAACAGTTTATTATTCACAATAAAATTAGCAGACTCCCATCTCTCTGGAGAAATAATTATTACCCTGGAATGTAAGCAAATATTTTCAGTGAGAGATGTTTGATATCTCTAAATATTTTAGGAAAGAGATGCTGTTTTTTTAGTTTTACTTAGGCAGGAATGCTTCTTTCTTTCTAAGGTTGCATGCTTGTGCTAGCATTCTCAAAAATGTAGGCCTGGAGAATATGGATAATTAATTATAAATGTATAGGGATGTCATAAATTCATAAGGAAATATCTCCAGATAATGTAATATTCCAATTAGAATGCAAGCCCCGGCTGGGCACGGTGGCTCACGCCTGTAATCCCAGCACTTTGGGAGGCCGAGTCGGGTGGGTCACAAGGTCAGGAGATCGAGACCATCCTGGCTAACACGGTGAAACCCCATCTCTACTAAAAATACAAAAAATTAGCCGGGCTTGGTGGCGGAAACCTGTAGTCTCAGCTACTAGGGTGGATGAGGCAGAAGAATGGTGTGAATCCACGAGGCGGAGCTTGCAGTGAGCTGAGATGGAGCCACTGCACCCCAGCCTGGGCGACAGAGCAAGACTCTGTCTCAAAAAAAGAAAAAAAAAATGCAAGCCCCATGAGAGCAGGGATTATTTTCTATTCCATATGCCTACCATAGCGTTGAGCATATTGTAGGTGCTTAATAAATATTTGTTGAATGAATGACACTGATGTTGAAGATAATGGTGATGATGATGGTGGTTATGATTTTTACTCTAAGTTCTCAGAAGATAATCAGTCCTTTTGAGGCTTAAGGCAAAAACACTCCAGAGAAACCATGGATAAAATTATGCAGAAGTCTACTGGCCACATTTGCACAAAAAATAATTCTTAATAGGAGAAATTATGTCATCTGTACATCTAGGAAATCTCAAGTTTGTGAGTTTTTTTTTAATTGTTTTGTGATTTTATTTTATCTAATGAGCACTACAACTCTAAAATGCTCAAGATAAATATAGTAATATAATCAGGATAGTTAGGAAACATTAAATATTGCTTATCTCATTAATGGAGATATGCAATGTACATTGACATCTTCAAAACTGGCAATTTTACAGTAAAACAATTAATAAAATCAACAATAGCAAAAAAAATACTTAAAAAAAGATCTATTTGTTTAATCTTCTTTTTCCAAATGTACTTTTAATCTGTTTAAAATTTACAAAAATCTCACAGGATATATTTGCAACAGAATGCACTTTGAGACATACAGCTACCCTTTAGGTTTCTGGATAACCACAAAGTATTTTAGTGATCAGATTTGTCATTTTATCTATGAATCTTGGTTCTAGAAACATGAACCTCCCAGGAGCTCTTGATCCAGGAAATATTCTTACTGCACTCTTGGATTTAATCGTGTGTGAGCAATACATAAAGGCAAAAATAGGATAAGACTGGCTTTCATCAAGAACCATGGCTGGTGACCCATCCAGAAATGTAGTCTTGGGAGAAAATTAGAGGACTTTGTTACACTTGTAAGATTCCACCACTGTAAGAACAGTGATGACATTGTCATGGTTCCTTATTGCCTTCTCTCCCTTTTCCTCTTATGCTTGCAGGATTTCTGTGCAATCAGGCAGCATTTGCTGTTGACAATGGCTGGTTGCAGAAAGAGGAAAGTTTCTCCTTAAATGTCTGTTCTTAGCATGAAGGAAAACCTTTCCTAGAAGTTTTGAGAAGACATCCTATTAGATTTCATCAAACAGAAGAGACCCTACTTCTTTTCAAAGACATTGTTAGCAAGGAGGGGAGACCACATGATTAGATCAGCCCAATATCAGTTATAACCTGAAGCAGAGTACGTCTCCTTTGAAGGCAGAGCCTCCCTAAGATAAGACAAAATATCAAGGTTCTATCAACAAGAAAGAAAACAGAGAAAGCTTGCTGGTTAGAATGCAGCTTAAGGATGTATGAGTCCTACCCTGCAAAAAGGCAGTCAGGATTGGAGTGCTGGGGTTTTCAGTTTGATTTACACAAGTTCTCAATCTGCAACCAAGGAAGCCCTATCTGACAATAATCATTTTTCATCTAATATTTACAAGGTAGATTAAGTGAATACTTTTACTGACACAGGAGAAGAGACTGAGGCATCACTTCCAATGGTTTGCTCAAAATCCCATAGTTGGCTAAGACTATAGAATTACTAAACTCAAGATGCCCTGACTTCTAGAACCATCACCAGTCCACTCTCCTGCCTATGTTCCTTACAGACTCTTCTCCAAGATTTGGAACTTTGGGTATATAAATTTGATAAAAGGTGTGGGGGTGGAGGTAGGCTGAGGTACTTTATCTCTTTAAACATAAATCACATTTATAAATGGTCACCTGCTTTTGCTCATGACATTGCCCAATGGTTCCAGCCAAAGAGATCAAGCTGATGGCAGCCCATGTTAGCATGGTGAAACCTGGACCAACGCCGCCCCTTCCAGCTAACAAGCCAGTGTTAAATGACAGCAACTTGTGTTGATAGCGTTGACAGAAGGTGCCACATACAAATTACAGTCCGTTCAAAAATTAACTGCCAGATTATTAATTTGAAGGAAATGTACACAGTGTTGTTTCCCTCTTCTGGATCTCTGGCTGAGCTTTCTTTTCTGTTGATGCTGATCTCCCTGCTTTCCCCTGCTCCCCAGCACAACACTGGAGACTCTGAAAGCCTTCTCCAGTAGAGGGTCAGGCTTTTGCTCTTTTGAATTTACTAGTGGGCCTTGGATATTGATCAGCTTGGGGAATTCAGGCCAGTCAATTCCTGGACCTCAAACTGCTCACCTATAAAATAAAGTAAAATAAAATGAAATAATAGTTTGGAATAAATAGGCTAGGACTGCTCATTTCTCAGGAAACTTTATAAAGTATTTCTTCATTTCTCATGTTAAAAGTGATAAGTATATATCTGAATATAAAACCCCATATTTCTACCTTACTCAAAGACAACTCATCAATATTTTGTTATATAGTCTTTGATATGTTACTTCCTGTTCACATACTATCATTTTATATATTACGGTTCACACATACTGTTCTTGTGTTTTTTTGTTCTTTTTTTTTTTGAGACAGAGTCTTGCTCTGTCGCCAGGCTGGAGTGCAGTGGCGCGATCTCGGCTCACTGCGACCTCTGCCTCTCGGGTTCAAGCGATTCTCCTACCTCAGCCCCCAAGTAGCTGGGACTACAGGCGTGTGTCACCACACCTGGCTAATTTTTGTATTTTTAGTAGAGAAGGGGTTTCACCATGTTGGCCAGAATGGTCTCAATCTCTTGATCTCGTGATCTGCCCACCTCAGCCTCCCAAAGTGCTGGGACTACAGGCGTGAGTCACTGTACCCAGCCTGTTCTTGCATTTTTTACATAGTAACTGGACATACTTTCGTGTAAATAATCTAGATATTTCTTTCTTTTTAATGGCTGTGTAGTATTCCACTGCATAGATATGTTAAAACTTACTCATCTCCTCTCTTATTAATGTATATTTGTGTGGTTTTCAATTATTCACCATTGCAAATAAAGCTGTAGTAGGAAACACTCTTATAGACATATCTTTGAACTCTCATCTGTGTATTTCTGCAGGATAAATTCTGTGAAAAGGAATTGCTGAGCTAAGGGACCAGGATCCCTTTCAACAACTGCTGAAGACGCTGGGTCACCCAGGCAACAACCTCAAAACAGATCTTGTTTTGGAGTGAGAATTTCCTCTCTAAGTGATGGCCTGAAAATTAGCGTATTTCCAGAACTGCACTCCTGATGGGTCTTTTCACTTCTTATCCAATATGCAGGCCTAAAATGAATCCTTTCTTGCTCATTTTTATGGGTGATAATGTGTTCCGCCCACCTGGTGCTTCTTTTTATTTCACTACAGCTATAACAAGCACTTATAAGAACAGCAATCTAGGTTACCTGAAAACCTTTTCCTTGTTAACTTGTCTCAAAAAACTAAGACTAGAGATAGAATTGAAAGGCAGTATCTCAGTCATAGTTATATAAAGCTGCTCTTGGGCATATCATTAACTTTTCCCCCTGGTTTATCTATTTAAAAATAGGAATGCCATTCATTTGTTAGGCTTTGGTGGACAACTCACAGGCCTCATTAGGGTAGACATGCTCTATCCCTTTCCCTTCATACAAATGTAAAGCAGTTTACCTTAGAAAAATGCTAAATGAATGAGATGCTTAAATAATAAACAAGTATCTTAATACTCTGTGATTAGCACTCAGTCATGACTAATGTTTAGACCTCCTTGTTTCTGTCAAAAATCCATTTTATCAGAGGCAGAAATGGCCTAAATTATTTGATATGCATTAGCTATGAAAAAGACCTCTTGCAGCACTAGATATTCAAGTCTGTGACCCTTCCCAGCTGGAGCAGCAATTAGGAGAGCGATCTGTTCCATTCAAACCCAAAAAAAGAAAGGATTCAATGCCAGCAAAACAAAGCACAGTAGTTTTAAACTCAAGATACTCTCATTTCAATATTGACTCACATGACCTCCCCCTCTACCCCTTACCCCCAAATTGCTCTTATTGCCCTACAACTGTCTAGTATATCTCAAAGATGTCACAGGACCACCTGCAGAACAATTGCCTGCTTGTTAAATTGTAGACTCCTGGGCTTCATCCTGACTTTAAGAAAGTAGTCTTAGGAATATGCAATTTTTAACAAGTATCCCCAGGTAATTTTGATGCACTGTAGTATTTGAAGACCTCTACCCTCCTAGACCACACATCTGAAAACATTCACATGCATAGGGGCACCGGGGTAGCTTGTTAAGGTGTAATTCCGATTCAGAGGATCTTGGGTAGGGCCTGAGATTATACATTTCTAACAAGATCCCAGATGATGCAAATGCTGTGGATGCATTGACTACACTTCAAGCGGCGAGGCTGCTGGAAAACAGCTCTAGGTGTCATAAAATCCATTCACCTTTATAACCCATGTGTCATACACGGCTTGAGCCCAGTGCATGTTCCCTTGACTGAAAAAATGAATAAATGCCAAATCAGAGATAGTGAGAACATGGGAAATGTCATCTACTTTGTCACTAACATGAAATTTCTTCAGCACAGCCAGTGTGATATGTATGTTGGTGTTTCTTTCAATATAAGACCTAGGGGTGTGTCTTTATCCCTTTGTGTTGCTACAAAGGAATACCTGAGGCTGAGTATTTTATAAAGAAAAGAGGTTTACTTGGCTCATGGTTCTGTAGGCTGTACAAGAAACAGGGTGCTAGTATCTGCATCTGGTGAGGGCCACTGGCTGCTTCCTCTCAAGGCAGAAGGTAAAGGGGAGCTGGTGTGTGCAGAGATGACATGGAAGAGGAAGCAGGAAAGAGAGGGGATGGTGCCAGGCTGTTTTTAACAACAATTTCTGAGGGAACTAATAGAGTAAGAACTCACTGAATACCTTGAGGACCGCATCGAGCCATTAATGAGGGGTCCATCTTTGTGACCCTAACACCTCCAACACTGGGGATTAAATTTCAAAATAAGGTCTGGAGAACAAATATCCAAACTATAGCATTCCACTCCTGGTCCCACAAACCTCATGTCCTTCTCATACTGCAAAATGCAATTATCTCTTTTAGTCCCCAAAAGTCTTGACTTATTCCATCCTCAACTCAAAAGTCCAAAAAGTCTAAAGTCTCATATGAGACTCAAGGCAAGTTCCTTCTGCTATGAGCCTGTAAAATAAAAAACAAATTATTTATTTCCAAGGTACAATGGTTGTACAGGCATTGGGTTAACACTCCCATTCCAAAAGGGAGAAATCAACCAAAAGAAAGGAATAACAGGCCCCACACACATCAAAAACCCAGCAGGCCAGATATCATATCCTAAATCTCCAAAATGATGTCCCTTGATTCCATGTCGCATATTTTGGGCACACCAGCGTGAAGTTGCCTTGCAAAGCCTTGGGCAGCTCCAATTCCATGGCTTTGCTAGGTGCAGGCTACACGGCTGCTTTGATGCGTTCGAATTGAATGCCTGTGGCTTTTCCAGGCTGAGGGTGCATGCTACCAGTGGTTCTATAATTCTGGGGTCCGCAGGGCAGTAGCTCTGCTCCCACTACTCCGCGAGGCAGTGCCCTGGCAAAGACTCTCTCTGGTGGCTGCATCCCCGTATTTCTGCTTGGCATTGTCTTGATAGAGTCTCTCCGCAATTCTCCACCCCCGCATCATGCTTCTGCCGAGGCAGCAGGACTTTGCAACACACCCTCTGAAATCTAGGTGGAAGCTGCCAAGCTTCCTCACTCTTGCATTCTGCCCATCCTCAGAACTAACACTACATTGACGCCACCAAGGCTTACAGCTTGCCTTCTCCAGAGTTGCAACCTGAGTAGTACTTGGGAGCCCTTTGAGCCCTTGACCTAGGGTATCTAGGGAGAGCCTACCTCAAAGATTTCTGAAATGTCTTTGGGGTATTTTTTCCTATTTTTTTCTTTTACTCTTATCACCTATCTCTCTTTTATCTATGCTAATCTCTCTAGTAAGGGGTTTCTCCACAGCGCTCTTGGATTTCTCACTTTAAAATGCTCTTTTCTTCTCTATCACATGTCCAGGCTGCAATTTTTTAAAATTTTTGTGCCCTATTTCGTTTTTAATTATCAATTCCAACTTTAGGTTATTGTATTGCTCCTGTATCTGATTGCAGGTTGTTAAAAGCAATCACGTCACTTCTTGAATGCTTTGCTGTTTAGAAATTTCTTCTGCCGGCCAGGCTCGGTGGCTCATGCCTGTAATCCCAGAACTTTGGGAGGCCGAGGCAGGAGGATCACCTGAGGTCAGGAGTTTGAGACCAGCCTGTTCAACATGGTGAAATACCGTTTCTACTAAAAATACAAAAAAATTAGCTGGGTGTAGTGGTGCATGCCTGTAATCTCAGATACTCGGGAGGCTGAGGCAGGAGAATCACTTTAATCCGGGAGGCAGCGGTTGCAGTGAGCCGAGACTGCGCCATTGCACTCCAGGTGGGGCGACAAGAGCGAAAAAAAAAAAAGAAATTACTTATTCTGCCATATACCCTAGGTCATCACTTGTACGTTCAGCCTTCCACATAGCCCTACGGCGTAGACGCAATACAGCCAAGTTCTTTGCTATGGTGGAACAAGGATGATCTTTGCTCTAGTTTCCAAAAAGTTCCTCATTTCCATCTGAGACCTGATAATTATGGTCTTTATTAGCATTTTAGTCACAATCACTTAAACAAACTCTAAGAAGTTCCAAATGTTCCCTCCTTTTCTGTCTTCCAATGAACCCTCCAATGTCTTCCAATCTCTGTCTGTTACCCAGTCCAAAGCTGCTTCTGTATCTTCAGGTATCTTTATAGCAATGCCCCACTCCTCAGTATCAATTTTCTTACTCCAACTGTGTTGCTGTAAAGAAATACCTGAGGCTGGGTAATTTATAAAGAAAAGAGTTTTAGGCCGGGCGCGGTGGCTTATGCCTGTAATCCCACCACTTTGGGAGGCCGAGGTGGGCGGATCACTTGAGGTCAGGAGTTCCAGACCAGCCTGGTCAACATGGTGAAACCCCATCTCTACTAAAAATACAAATATTAGCCGGCTGTGGTGGCAGGTGCCTGTAATCCCAGCTACTCGGCAGGCTATGGCAGGAAAACCGCTTGAACCCAGGAGACAGAGGTTGCCATGAGCCAAGATTGTACCACTGGGTAACAGAGTGAGACTCCATCTCAAAAAACAAAAAAAGAACTTTTATTTGGCTCATGGTTCTTCAGGCTCTATAAGAAGCATGGCACCAGTATGTGCTTCTGACGAGCGTCTTAGGCTGCTTTCATTCACAGAGGAAGGTGAAGGGAAACCATCTTATGCAGAGATCACATGGTGAGGGGGAAGGTGCCAGCTTCTTTATTATTTATTATTTTATTTATTTTTTGAGACGGAGTCTTACTCTGTTGCCCAGGCTGGAGTGCAGTGTCATCTCGGCTCACTGCAACCTCTGCCTCCTGGGTTCAAGTGATTCTCCTGCCTCAGCCTCCTGCGTGCCACCACTCCCAGCTAATTTTTGTATTTTTAGTAAAGATGGGCTTTCACCATGTTGATCAGGCTGGTCTCGAACTCCTGACCTCGTGATCTGCCCACCTTGGTCTCCCAAAGTGGTGGGATTACAGGCATGAGCCACTGCACCTGGCCTCCAGCTTCTTTTTAATAACCAGCTCTTGGAGGAATTCTCATGGGAACTAGTAGAGTGAGAACTCACTCATTACTCTGAGAACAGCACCAAGCCATTCATGAGGGATCCATTCCCAAGACCCAAACACATCCCATTAGGCCCCATCTCCAACTTTGGGGATCACATTTCAACATGTGTTTCGGAGGACAAGCATCCAAACTGTAGCAGGGCAGTTAGTTGTCCTAATCAGGTGTACACATTGCACACAAAAGGTCGCAGTCCAGAGGCAGCTATTATGGAAACTTAGCTATCTTTATCTATGAACAACACTGGGGTCTTGTTAAATAACAAAAGAGATCAAAAGAACATCATTGAAAATCTGTGATGTGCAAGACACATGCACTGGTAAAATATTTCAGAGGCGATCCCTGATGTTGCAGGAAATTAACAATTGAGAGAAAACAGTAGACGGTATTCCCAGGTTATTAGGTTACTGATTAATTAGGCCTTCTAACTCTGTGGTTAGCCAAATCCTGCTGAGAGCACCTGCCTTAATCATACGGTTTACTGAGGGCACTCTTGGAGCGCTTAAAAGGATGGAAGCCTGGCACTGGGATGTATGACTGTCCTATGCTTTCATGCTAATAAATGCCTATATGTTGAGCTGAATTTGCCTTGGCACTTGTTTTAACTGTAACCTGTTACTGAGTGTGTGAGAAGGTCTATAACTCACATTTAACTCTAACAAAGGTGAATAACCAAACTGGCTCATTCATATTGGCAGGCAATAAGAAGTAGTTGGGTTCAGGGCCACTGCCATCTTTATATTTGATCTGTCCACATACATTTAAAATAATCAAAGTGACTCACAAAGAATTATGTAAGCAACATTGGCAATGTTCATGGAACTCTATATCCATGTAATTCACTTTCTCTCTTTAGCAAATCCTTGACACAGAAAGGCAAACGATTTGAAAAAGACTTAAAATTTACATTTAGAATAGCCCTTCTCGGTACATTTCAAATTTAGGCAGGTAGAAGCAAAAACGGCCAAGGGCTGCTCTAGCTGGCCCAATTAGATAAGGTATGTGTCCTCCTAGGGTTTTGGGGGAGTTGTTGTGAGATTGCAACCATGATCCTGATCCTAACTCCCAGAGAAGAAAGACAAAGATGAGAGGCACTGACTGGAAGTAGAGGCACAAGTTTGGCTCCAACCTGTTCTACTGACTCCATCCAAGTGATAAATAGTAAATATCTTCTTTAATGAAAAATTTGACTGAGAAAGCCTGTTTTAGAAATCTCACAGTGTTCAGTAGCAGTATATTCAAAGCAAAAGAATGGTAATAGTAATAATATGGCCAAGGCACGGTGGCTCACGCCTGTAATCCCAGCACTTTGGGAAGCCGAGGCAGGTGGATCACAAGGTCAGGAGTTCGAGACCAGCCTGACCAACATGGAGAAACCCCTTCTCTATTCAAAATACAAAAATTAGCTGGGCATGGTGGTGGGCTCCTGTAATCCCACCTATTTGGGAGGTTGAGGCAGGAGAATCGCTTGAACCCAGGAGGCGGAGGTTGCAGTGAGCCGAGATCACACCACTGCACTCCAGCCTGAGGGACAGAGCAAGACTCTGTCTCAAGAACAAGAAAAAAAGAATAGTAATAGTAATAATAAATGCTGAAATATAAATGAAGTGCTACTAATACATTTTATTAAACATTTGATATTAGGTATCCACTTTTCTGATTGAACTCTGGTGGATAAATTAGAAGAGTGTACAAAAACAAGAAAATGCAAAAGAATCTTTAATTACATTAGGGGACAGAGGTCTCATATAAGGAAAATATTAGCTGGCTTTGCCTGGTGAGATGGTACAAGCCATTTTGAATGACTGTTCAGAGTACAGAAGTTTAATTTAAGCAGAGTTTGAGAGAGAGGTCCCGCAGAGAGTTTTTCCTTCCCTCTGGGGGTTCAGAAGATTTGTGGGCACACACATGAAGGCAGAGCAGAGAGGAGGCCAGACTGGGGAATTTTAAGGTTCACAGAACAAGTTGTATGAATGCTTTTCCAGAATTTACTCAATTACATATCGTTTAGAGGAAGATGAGGGAGGAGAACGTGTTTTGATCATCAAAGTGTAAGTTAAACTTTGTTGCTACTCAAATGTTGTATTAAATGTTCTATGAAAAAGTGTCTGGGCTTGAAAGACCAGGAAGGAGACTCTCTGCTGGCTACTTTTGCTTCTCCTGAAAGGACTTTTCATGCCTCAATTAAATCCTCGCCTTGTGCAATTTAGGTCATCCTTCCTGCGTTAACCAGCCCAAGGAGGTCAGCAGTGGTGTCCTACACAATCAAGTGTTGAGTGACTTTAAGGACCCAGGCCCAAGCTCTGTGATGGGGGTTAGCAGACTTTCTCTATATATGTCCAGATAGTAAATGTTTTAGTTACTATGGTCCATCTGGTCTCTGTCCCAACTCCTCAGCTCCATCACTGTAGCACAAAAGCAGCCACAGACTACATAAATACACAAGGATTAATTAAGCTTTATTAACAAAAGCAAGGTCAAAGGTTGTAGTTCTCTGCTCTATGGCAATGCAGTATATGTCTTTCCCTTGCTCTGTTTCCTGTGGGTAAAAGAAGCATTTTTCATAGTAAAATTGTCTCTACTGATTCTTTATTAAAAGTTCAACAAACATTTCTTTAGTACCATGTATGTAGCCTATACTATATTAGGTACTAGGGGATGAGGGAGCAGTTTGAGATGGGAAGAAAGGAAAGATGTTTAACATCTTTTTTACCCCCCAAAGTGTCTTTAATCTCCCTAGGGAGCACAGGCATGTGGGTAAACAGGACAAGTCCAAAAAGAGTAAGTAAGTTTAGAGTAGAAGCAGTCAGGTACAGATTACAAACTCTGTGTATCTTTTTTGGTGTGTCTCATTGCCCCAGTTATTTATGGATGGTACAGAATTCTCCCAGAGAGCAGGAGGTGCAATGTTGACTGGAGAGATTGTGTGTCCATTGATGAGATTCAGCCTGTTGTGTTTACACATTATCTATCTCATCCTCTTTGTAAAGGCAATGTTACTAATTCATTTATCTAAACAGGAGAGAGCTTTTGCCTATGTGGTATATCATTGCTTCTCAAACTTCAATGTTCCTCAGTATCATCATGAGGGGATCTTGTTGAAATACAGATTCTGGTTCTGTGGGACTCGGGAGGGACCTAAGATTCTACATTTCCAAAAATGTCACTGCTGCTAGTCATCAGTACATAGTTGGATGAATGGCAAGATACTTCAATAACTATGCAAACAGCATCCCAGACTGAAAGTATTTTCTATTAGAGTAATTTCAAAGTGTAAATGTTGAAGAGCTAAATGATCCCACTTCCTTAAAATATGTTCCCTCTCACAGCTTCCCTCCCCAGTAGTAAGTATATAAATTCACCACTTATGACTCATCTTGAAAATGTGAAAGCTGCTGTGAAAATACAAGCAGATTATCTGAATTGGTTAATGCTTTACTAAACTTTAATATTATACTTTAGGTGGAAATGGCTTCCTGGATAAGGGTGAGCCCCCAAGCAGTACTTTGAGAGAATGGGATACAGGAAAGAGAATATTTGGTGAGGAGATAAAGTCATGAGTGATTAGGTCACAGAAGCTGTCTACGACACCTAAAACCAAAATTTAAATGGCTGGAATTGCTGTGAACACATAAGGGACTATAGACCAAGGACTGAAAGAGCAAGATGGGAGAAAGTGTCCAGACCAAACATAGAAAAAGGTCCAGAGGAAACACGGTCTAGGGAGAGACCCTGGAATTTCATCCACTGCACAGCTGAAGGTGTTACCCACACAATGGTAGGACCAGTCACTTGGCGAGTGACAGCCCAGTGGTAACAAGGAGGATTTAGCAAGCAGATTTTATTACTTGCAACAAGTAAGAAGAACACCAGGAATAGCTCCCAAAGCAATGCTTCCCCAGGCTGGAGACTGGGTCAGGTTTTATAAGCATAAGGTAATTAGGGGTGATCTGATTGGATAGTACAATGAGATCATGTCAAGAGTCATTATCTGACTGGATCTCACCATGGAGTGATGCCAGACTCAATCTGATTGGATCCCAGATCCTGCCATGTGGTGTCCATTTCTTAATTCAGTGCCAGCTCCTCACCCAATCATTTAGGTTCCCCTGTGATTTCACACTTGCTTCATTTGAGCATGCTCAGGTTATATGACCTGAGGGTCCGTGGCAACTGAACAATCACTCATAACTTTGTAAAAGTTGAACCAGATTGGTCTGGTATGGCTACAAAATGGATCTGAGGAATAACCTAGTTCTTTGTTCCTCTTCTTTATGGCTCCATGCTCCAAAAATATATGGCTCATCATTAATAGGGGCTCACCAAGAACACCACTCTGAACCTGAAGATATAAGATCAAGCCCTCCATCTCCTCCCTGCACCCAACCCTTGGGCAGGCAAATCAGAAGCTCAGGGAGGAAGTGGGAAATTCTGTGTCTGATAGATCCCACAGTTTTGAGAATTCAGAAAGCTCACTTATTTGATAGATGAGTAACCCAAGGCCTAGGGACAATTGGCTTGCCCACACTTAGATAAGTCATTTTTCTAGATTTGGACTGCAAATTTAGACCTCCCAACACTCATGCTAATATCAATTTACTATACTCTCTACTCTTCTTTGATGGAAGACTTATTAGGTACTCATATTAGTTCTTACACTGCTGTAAAGAATTACTTGAGACTGGGTAATTTATAATGAAAAGGTTTTGTTTTTTTGTTTGTTTGTTTTGTTTTTGAGACAGTCTCACTCTTGTCGCCCAGGCTGGAGTTCAATGGCACAATCTTGGCTCACTGCAACCTCTGCCTCCCGGGTTCAAGTGATTCTCCTGTCTCATCCTCCCAAGTAGCTGGGATTGCAGGCTCCCACCACCATGCCCGGGGTTTCACTATGTTGGCCAGGCTGGTCTCAAACTCCTGACCTCAGGTGATCTGCATGCCTTGGCCTCCCAAAGTGCTGAGATTACAGGCATGAGCTACCACTTCCAGCCAATGAAGAGGCTTAATTGGCTCACAGTTCTGCAGGCTGTACAAGAAGCATAATGGCTTCTGGGAAGGCCTCAGGAAACTTTCAATCATGGCAGAAGCCAAAAGGGAAGCAGGCTGGTCTTACATAGCTGGAATGGAAGGAAGAGAGAAAAGGGGGAGGTGCCACACACTTTTCAACAACCAGGTTTCATGAGAACTACAGCATCCAAGATCCAATAACCTCCCACCAGGTCCCACCTCCAACCCCGGGGATTACAATTCGACATGAGATTCAGGTGGAAACACAGATCCAAACCATATCAACACTCAATGGCATTGTGTGGACTATGCATCAATTATTTATTAGCTTTTTTTTCCCACTATTATGCAGTTATTCCTCACAACTTTTTGGAAAGATAAAGCAGATAGGATCCCCATTGAAAAATTATAAGATGTTATCTCACTTATCCTCACAATAGTACCTGAACTATCGATTGTAAGATGTCAAGAAAACTTTGGTGAATGAATTGTGACAATCTTGCATATTTACTAATAAAATTAATCTATTAATAGTCAAAAATGTATTTCTGGCAAATAGGATGTTCATGAAAACATGAGAAGCACATTACGAAATACTATACATGTAGTATCACATACAGTATTTATATGTAGATATAATACAGATTTTTATATATAGATATTATGTATCTATATGTCTATATCTATATATATATAAAAACACAGACCTTGTCCTTAAAAGGCTTGCATTTTTAGTGGTGAGACAAATATTTATTCACGAAAATTCTTTAGGAAATCTTCAGTGGTCTTCAAAGATGAATTTTATAAGATATTTCATAAAATCCTCTAAAAATATAACATGTGCACTCTATTAGAATAGATTATCACACTGAATTTTAATTGTCTGTTCCTTGTTTGCCTCTCTCCACTACATTTTTTTGAAAAAAGGCAAAAAAGTCCATTGCCTAGCCTGATGACTATACATATTAGGCACCAAATAGTTGTTTATTGATTGACTATACATGAAAACAAAATCATACCCTTATTGTATCTGGTATATAGCAGTCTTTGCTATATCTCTGTAAATATATTATCTAAATACAGTAATCCCCAAATCCCATGGTTTTGCTTTCCATGGTTTCAGTTACTCCAGTTAACATTAACCACAGTCCGAAAACATTAAATGGAAATTTCTAGAAATTAACAACTCATAAGTTTTCAATTGCACACTGTTCTGAGTAGTGTGATGAAATCTTGCATCATCTTCCCCATTCTGCTTCTTTCCTTCCTGTATGTGAATCATTCCTATGTCTTGCTTTCTCACCCTGTAGATGCTACCTGCCCATTAGTCACTTAGCAGCCATCTCAGTTATCAGTAATTGGGTTCAACTCACCCTTATTTTACCTAGTAATGGCTCAAAAGCACAACAGTAGTGATGGTGACAATTCAGATATGCAAAAGAGAAGCCATAAGGTATTTCCCCTAAGGGAAAAGTGAAAGTTCTTAACTTAAAGGAAAAAAAAGTCAAAAAGGGTTATTAAGATCTATGATAAGAACAAATCTATCCAAGAAATTGTGAAGAAGGAAAAAGAAATTCATCCCAGTTTTGCTGTCGCACCTCAAAGTGTAAAACTTACAGCCACAGTGCGTGACAAGTGCTTGGCTAAGATAGAAAGGTTATTAAATTTGTGGATGAAGACATGAACATAAATGCGTTTTGATGGACAGCAACTGGGTTCAGTAGTATCCACAGTTTCAAGCATCCGCTGGGGGTCTTGGGATGTACTCACCTGCGTATAAGGAGGCACTACAGTACAATTATTTATTTAGTACACTTATATAGTTTATGCCTTATGTGATGTTTACTTCTTTGAAAAAATTATTTGTCATATAAACATTTTTGCTTCAACAGCTAAACCAATGCTTCTCAAGTTTTAATGTGTAAAATTGTGCTATAAAAAAATCTAAAAACCAATGTTGAATACTAAATATTTTACATATACGTGCTATATATCTATAAACACCAATTTATTCCTCTTACAAAGGAATAAGGGCTTTACATAAATTGTTTTCTTTGTATCCTTACAACAGCCTTATGAGACAGGAGCGGTTATTACCACCACTTTACAAGTGAGAAAACCAAAGTACGTTAGCTTAGGTCACAAAGTTATTAAATTGTGAAAGCAAGATATAAACGTAGAGGACAAACTCCAGAATCAATTCTTTCAACCACTGTGGTACTGTGCAGGGACTCAGCAAACTCGGAGCCACACCAAACCACATCCAGCTGCTGCCTGTTTAGTAAATAAAGTTGCGCTGGAACACAGCCATACCCATTTGTTTGTCTATGGCTGCTTTAGAGCTGCAACAGTAGACTTGAATAGCAGTGACAGACTATATGACCCTCTAAGCCTAAAATATTTACTATCTGATCCTTTACAGAAAAATGCCACTCCTGCTCTAGGCAATCATATATATCACTCAGTTTTGTGAATTAAATGATTTTGTCCTATAATTTTGAAATGTATTTTGTATACTTAATATAAGATATGAAATGCAGCTGTGTTGCCCAAATTTTTCTCATTGTATTTCCAAGTAGTAGTTGAGCAAAAATTCATCACAGTTTGTTACATTTTCTGTCATTCTGATGAATGATTTATAAGACAAAGTGAGAACTGTCTTGCATTAACTATTCCTAGATATGCTGGACATTCAACATTGGGTTCAAGGTGCATTAGAAATGTATATTTATTAGGATTAACATTTTAAGATGTATTTTTTTAAAGGTTGCAAAATATTTATAGTTTTGAAATCAAAGGAAGGTTCAGTAACATTCTTTTGGGTGAATAACTTCAAAATATATATTTTTTAAATTTTATTTTCTTACAAAGCTCCAGTTTAGAAGTTACAGAAGAAACATACATTGTAAAATTGCTAATAAATTGGAGAGGGATTGTGCAGCATATTTTCCTTACTAATTTTAAGGAGGAGTTTTTCAACATTATTGTGAATCATAATTATGTCATTATATGTTATAAATATATTACATGTATTTACACTACATAATTAGACCTAATTCTAATTATGTAGATTCATGGTAATCAGCTAAAATTTGCTTTAAAAAACCAAGATAATTCCTCTAACAGATGCTACCTTAATAGAATATTAAGTTTGAGAAAAATCTCATGAAAATAAGATAATTAATAAGTAATGATTAAACCTTAACTTGTAACCAGAATAACACATCATGTCACTCTTCTCCCAAACCTTCATTATAAGAAAAAGTGTTTGTTCTGGGACACACTGAAAAATTTGGTAAATAGTGTTTTAGAAAAATTATCTCGTAAATTGAAAGAGAAAGCAATCCAATAAAAGTACCTCAAAGTTTTAAAGATTTGTTTTGGTTATAACATAAATACTCTCCTTTCAAAGCTCCTTATGTAAAAACCTTTTTAAAAAAATTGTTCTAGTAACAAAGAGGTAAATAAAAACACTATTTCCCACTGGAATCGTGCTCTCTAGATGTTAAATCTAGCATCATTGCTGTAAATTGCTAGTTGTAGTCTTTGATTGACATGTTTACCCAGATAATGTAACAGTTTTTGTGAAAGAAATCTACTTAGTGTCTGGATGATATGAAACATGTTTCTTGTGGAAGGAAAAGACCAAAGTATTCTTTCAAATGGGAGTCTTTTCTCTTCAAATCTTTGAAGCTGATAACTAATCATGTAATCTGTTTTACTTCCTCATTTACCCAATATTAGTAGTTCAATTGCGATGTGCATCTAACTGTACCTTTGAAATCCCCTCAAGGGCTCTGTCCTTGACTTTATTTCGGATTCGTTTTCGATGCTGAGCTGCACAGGTATCCATTCTGCCCAGCAAGGTGTTTGACCGAGGAACCCGTTTGGTTATGTTGAGTATTCCCTGTCTTTTCTATTAGGTTTTAACCTTAGCTTTTTCCAAAAATGTGGAACAACTTGCCACAAATACTTCACATGAAGGAAATCACTCATTATTTCTAATGATTTTCCCACCAAGTGAAAAGTATATATATATATATGTATATGTTTCTTTCCCTGTAAAATATGTTATTCCTTTTGAAGCTACCACAGATGGCAAATTAGCATGGGGGCAATAAATGATATTTCCAAAGCACCTTGAACTTGTGCAGGCGAACTTGATCTTCACATGACCCTGAGCCTTGAGGGTGTAAAATAGCAAGTGGCCAAGCTACCACAAGAAGGAAGCAGAACAACTTTTTCTCAGATAATTAGTCAGAGTAGGCAAAAGATAGTCCCCACAGTGACCTTTTGACTATTCAGCCAGTGGACTTGGGGCTCAACAATCAGTCTCTGCTGAACTCCTCTGCAGTCAATCAATCCTAAACTGATAAGCCAACGACTTGTTTAAACTGGCCCAGTGAACTTTTGTGGTCATTGGCTTTGGAAGCCCTGCCTTGCCACTGGTTTGGGAAGCCACCTTTACAAGGGTTTTTTTGTGCCCTTTTATGTCCACATGCAAGTCAGTTCCCAAGGCTTTAATCTTTTCTGAGTTAGTATCCCTCTGACAATCTGAAAACCTGAACCCACAAATCCTATTCTTTGCATTGGAATAGGTTTTCCTTGCCTTGGGGGTCAGTAAACAGCTACACACTCAATTTGTCTCAGTCTTTATTTACATCTACCAGGGAAATTAGATCAATCCTGATAGAAAAAAATCAAGTCAACAAAGTTTTATGTCAGCCTTATCTATAGCAGAACCTTAGCAGTTAAAGATTTAGTATGTATAGTTTTGATTATATTTCAAAATTGCACATGCCATTTGCAATTTTTATACCAAGATACAAATTTGAATTGAGCCTTTCCAGGCTGTGTTATCTTACTGTCACTTGACTGATGAAGGAGTCTAGAACCCACACTTTGGAAGAGCTTATTTTCATTCTCATTATAAGACCAGCAACTGAGAAAGAGTGAGCAAATTGTGACTTGTTTTTGAATACTGGCTACTGGCCTAACAAGCCAACTGCTGGTCCTAGTCACAGAAATGAAAAGGCTTAAGAAAAGAAGTAGCTTGTACCTAGAAAATCATTTCGTAAGTCATTTTTATAATTATTATGTATTTAGTATTGATCTAAAGGAGTTATTTAAAACTTTTTGGTTATATCTTATTTAATTTTGTGGGACAGATAATAATGTATATTGTTATTTGGAGAGGAATCTTCCAAAGGATCTTTGACATGTCCTGCATATGAGTGGCTACTTCCTGTTTACTCATTCCCCAAACACTGTCATATGTGTGGCCATTTTCAGCCCTAAAGAAGTATACAACTTGCCGGCTGGGCACGGTGGTTCACACCTGTAATCCCAGCACTTTGGGAGGCTGAGACGGGCAGATCGTGAGGTCAGGAGATCGAGACCATCCTGGCTAACACGGTGAAACCCCGTCTCTACTAAAAATACACTTGCCTTGTCCTGCAAAGCATTCTCAGACACCAACTCCATACCACTGGCTAGATGCAAAGGGAAATTGGCCTAATATTGGTTCTTGGAACCTCAGAAACTAAGAGGAATACTAGATAACACAGAATGGAAAGAATTATGCAGATTTTAGAGGAAACTATACATTCACAGGAGGTCAAGTCCCTGTGGTTGATTTTTTTTTTCTTTTGTTTTTTAAATGAGTGGTTAATGTTTCTTTTGCATTGGAGGCCAGACCACTGGAACATTAACATTTCGATATTTGAAACTATGTTTTTCATCCAATAGCATGTCTATAGAGGCTAAAACAGTGTCTAAGGAAGAGGATATGCTTAGTGAATATTTCTAAATGATCATCATTTTATTCATTTTCTTTTTTAAATGTATTTATTTATGCAGCACAAAAATGGCATACCACAGTCTCATCAGGTGCCTGAAATAATTTGGAGAGCAAATCAGTTAAAATGACTAGAAAGGAATGAGCCAATGTCTAAGATAAGCCCTGATATTCCCATTTGCTTTGTCCAAGGTAGACATCGATAATTCATCACAGTCCTCTTTCCTGCCGAGCCCGGATGCAGCATCAGAATCTTCCTCAATACAGGGCTTCCATCAGCCACTACCGATCAGCTGGAGTTGGCAGCTATTTCCAAACCATTTGCCACTGTTGGACTAGACTGTATTTCCCTAGAACCTTAAACAGAAGGTAGCATCTTCTAATCTTGAGACTTGCTTGCCTTTTCAAACTCCCACTGTGATTATTTTCTACTACCTGTTTCATATAGTCAATTAATCTCATGAATTTCAAATGCTGACCTAGATGCAGATGTTTTTGCGGATACACTATATTTAAAGAGAAACTTCTCAGACTTCAGAGCCATAATGCAAATTTCATTATTCTGCTTCTACATTTTAGGATGAAATGGAAATTTTCTAGATAATTGTTTGAGATGCATGATTATCAAGAGAACTAAAGAATCCCCTCTATTAATCCAATGATTCTCAACCAGGGGCGATTTTACTCAGCAGGGGACATTTAACAATATCTAGAGACATTTTGGTTGTCATAAATTGATGTGTTGCGGGGGTGCTACTGGCATCCAGTAGGTAGAGGTAAGCAGTGCTGCTAAACATCCTAAAATGCACAGGACAGACCCCACCCCTTCAACAAATAATTATCTAGACCCAAAATGTCAATAGTGTTGATATTGACAAACCCTGCTTTACACTATTAAAACAGTTAATTATATGTAGATGTTGAAGAAGATAATTTTGGAACTGAAATCTTTACGCTATTAATTTGATTTACAAGGGAAACTAAATACTCTTTCTTAAAAAAAAAAGTGTAGTCATGCTTATATTTGAAATCTACCTTTGGGTCCAGTGTCACAATTTGATGAGTAAGATATTCCCAAGAGACAAACAGTCATTGGGATGCCACGGGGCCTGCCTACAGACTGCAATTGAAACTCTACATTGTACTTCTTTTTCATCATCGGTGAATGACCAAAGTGTGAGCTCTTCAGTGTTTCACACTATATTGAATCTCACACAGAAAAACTGCTCTTGTAATACAAGATGGATTTCAAGGGTTCTCCATTTTTTTAAGTGTCAAGTTTAGTCTAGCAAGATTTTTTCCCTAGGAAAACTTGGTTCTGTCTATCAAACAGACCAGTTGCTCGTTTATGAAATATTTCCATTACCAGATGTAGTTAAGTTTTGCTAATGAAATGAAGGGAGTGAGGAGATTTTTTTTTTTTCACTTCTACCTCAAAACAAAACTTTGCTTTCTGTGGAATAAATCCACCACTTCTCCCTGTCTCATTGTCAACCAGACATAGTGAGGGTCTTTTAGACAGATTCTCGAGACACACTGGCTGAGAACATTTCATATTAACTCAAATACATAAGCCTTAATAAGCCAATTTCCCATTCAGTTTAATCTATTTTCAGCAGATCAAAATAATTAAAAATGCTAACAGTTATGGTAATTTCAATATACTGTGAGAGAAGCAATTTAGATAGCACCTTCCCGACGAATCTATATTTGTATAAATGCTGATCAAGAATATTTGTTCAATTTTATACAAATCAAACATGAATAATTTCTTCCATATTACTCCTTCCATTGTTGTGTTTTCCCTCTATCTAGTTATCCATTTGCTGCTGGCATGCTGCTCTAGGAAGATTTGATTAAAATCAATAAGTTATTGGGAAGATGGCAATTAGCAGTCTTTCACCTATAATAGCATTGTCTGTTAGGCTTCCTTTGTGTTAATCACAATATTTTAGCATGACTTTCCTATCCAGCCATGCAATTTAATGAAATGGAAGGTTTAAAAAGCATCCTTAATTTGGGGCACTGGCAGTATGCTTCTCTGTTTTTCACTGTTTTGATAGGAGTACCCAGCATTTCTGCAGTACATCAGAATCCTCATCTCCTTTGAGACTTTCCCAATTTTAAGATCTCAGAAATATCTGCAGAGAAGTTAATACTGCATAAACTTCAAGTGGGTTCAATGTAGCACAAAGATGCCAGCAAATATCAATGTATAGATTTGTTTAACTATTTCAAAGTGACTTGATAGTTTGTTTGTAATAGGTAATTGACATAGCAAAGTTCTTCACTTTGGCTGTATGATATTGAGTGGTAAATGCCTGGGCTAAAGACTGAACCTTGACTAATGCCCCTTGACAGCAAGTAATGATTGTCAAAGTCATTAATTAGAATAAGGCCATGGCACTCTCCTTTTTATGTTTGTTATCATTTGTTTCTTTTTTTCTGAATGTTCATTTTAGCCACTCTTTCCTTAGAGGAAGCACGCACACACACACACACACACACACACACACACACACACACACACACACGAGCTTGCTATTTATATATAAGGAGGGCTACGTTTAGCCAATTTTTTTTTTTTTTTTTTTTTTTTGAGGCGGAGTTTCGCTCTTGTTGCCCAGGCTGGAGTGCAATGGCGCGATCTCGGCTCACCGCAACCTCTGCCTTCCAGGTTCAAGTGATTCTCCTGCCTCAGCCTCTTGAGTAGCTGGCATTACAGGTGCCCATCACCATGTCTGGCTAATTTTTTGTAGTTTTAGTAGAGATGGGGTGTCACTATGTTTGCCAGGCTGGTCTCGAATGCCTGACCTCGTGATCCACCTGCCTAGGACTCCCAAAGTGCTGGGATTACAGGCATGAGCCACCGCGCCCGCCCAGCCTAGCCAAAATTTTTACATAATGAGAATTGCTGTGAAAACATAAACACTTAAACTAGTAAGTGGATTATGTTCATGTTAGACTCATAACTAAGATCTTAATTCATAAATTGACAAATCTTTATTTAGAGAATTAGTACCAAAATAAAACATTAAAATGGAAATACTCAGATATTTGTGAACATGTGGAAACATCTTGATTTCTTAGGACATTTCCTATTGATGTTTTGCCTAATCCTAGTGTGTTGTCAGCTAGTTCCTCGAAAGATCCAAAGTCCCAAATAAGGATATGCAAGACTAATAAAAAAGAAATATGGAAATGGGTCTCACCCTTAAGGAATTGTCTATCTGAAAAACCAAAAGAAGTAAAGAGATAATGCAATTACACGGATTATTCAGAGTAACTTGTAGGGAAAAAGAAACTTCAATATCAATTAATCAGATTTTTTTCTAACTACAATGCTCAAATTTTCTGGATAATTGTAAAGTGCTCCATTGTCTTTATCCTCATAAACACCATCTAAAATAAATGAAATAACTGAAGACACGCAACACCACATTAACTCCTTAATTTTTAAAAATACAAGTTTTTTCTCTGTACCGGCAAGTTTCCAGGTACTTAGTGTCATTTTTATGCATCTAATAAATGTAAATGACTATTTTGTAATAAAAATGGGCCTCATATTAGACTGAGAAGAAAGTTGGAGGAATTTTTTTTCTAGCTAACACCTGAAATTCTTATTGTAAAATCTTTTAACAGAATTCTCATATTGTAATGATACTTAGATGTCAACATCACCAGCAAGATAACACACAGATTATTTTAATGAAAGCAATGACTCCATTTTCACCCCTTAAGTATTTGAAATAAATATTTTTTTCTAATATATAATATATATTTATATATATGGAACTATCTTGGAAAGTGACGTAAGTCTTTTAATAGAAAGCTTGCTGTTAATTTACATCTTGAATATATAGTAGTTTTAGAAATGACTTCGAAAGAACACTGAGTTTTAAATGGCAGTGAGAGAAAGAAGCACATAGAATTATGCTGGCTCCTTCTCTCATCAGATTTAGGTTGTTTTCTTTGTTATCACAGAGCTATTCTCTTGTTTTTTTTCTGACAGTTGGCCCCCGACCCCGTCTAATTTTATCAATCGGAGATTTAGAAACAATTATGTAATCCAGTTAAACATTTTACCATTTACAATCTACTGTGCATTATTGAATCAGTTATTCAAAATGTATTTGTCCTAGCTGTGGTTGAAATGTGAATGAGTGCACATTATGGAAGAATTAGGAAGAGCTGGACATGCACACTGTTATATGGCTCTGGTAGGATACCACAGTGTAGGTATCAGATATCAGTGGGCACCTGTGGGCAGATACTTCTGTAGGGAGGACTGTAGCAATGACTGCCCAGAGAGAGGTGAAAGGGCACCAAATAAAATGTTTGTCCAATTTGCATTTCGACATGGGCACTAGTTCTGCTCTCAAAGTAAAATAATAAATAAATAAATAAAGCTGAGATTCTTGAAGCCGATCTCTAGGATTGCAGAAACGGTATCTCACTGGTGGTGCCTAGGGAAGTGTATTTTAATAAACATCTTGTTGATTTAGATGCAAGTGGTCCAAAGTCTACAGCCTGAGAAACAGAGATGACCTAAAGACAAAAGAAAATTCATGTCTTCTGCCCCAGTTCTAGCCATGTTATAGTTAACCACCATCTGGTCTGTATTATTGCTACAGAATAAGATATGACTGAAAGGTTTACACAGTGTGATTTGCTATGCTAGAAGACTCACTAGAAATATTGTAGGTTTTGCCTGTTTCCTCACATTTCTTGAACACATCGTAGGGTATTTTTGGTGGGAGTGTGTTTTTGGTAAGAATCTACTTTTGAAAGTTTAGGACATTATTGGAATCAGAATGAGATAAGGGGGAGGATAATTGGTGGTTTTCCAGAGCACTCTATAAGGGACACTAAGATATCACCACAGGTACAATGAGATGGATAATATTGTATTTTCCAGAAATTCTCTATGAAAGAAATAATTCAATTAAATGCTTGAGGATTGGGAGTGAAGGGCAGGTGAGATCCCTGAAGTAAATGCTTTGGGAACAATGGCAGATCCTTCAATCCCATTCCAAGAAAGGAAGGTCTGGTTAACTGAAAGGTTTTTGCTTTGTTGAGTGGGTCATCAGACATTGAGGCTAAAGCTAAGTCTCTCAGGACAATAGAGACATAATTTCCTATGTGTTACATACCTTGCAATAGACAAGTCCAGTTTCCAGCATGCTTTGAGCTCCTCAGGGAGCAATAAACATGTAATTAATTTTCTTCATTCATCAAATATATTTTAGCCATCTCTGACATGTTAGAGAATTTTAAAAAATTAAAAAGACAGTTTCTTGCTCCCAAGCATTTACAGGCTACTATTTGGAAAACAGACATGCACACAAAGATATCCCATGGCAAGAGTATTGTTTTAAAGGTACAATAGAAGCCCAGAGAAAGCCAAGGTTGTGCCTTGGGGCATCTGAGAAAGCTTTCAACAGTAAAATGTGAGCTGACAACAGAAGTCTGACAAGGCAAGACAGGGCACTTTGAGTAGCAGGAACAGCATATGCAAGGGCAAGGTGCTGTATTTAAAAAAAAATGCTCAGGAGATGGCTAAAGCTTTCTGAGAGTGAAAGAGAATGTGAGAGAAGAGCTGGACAGCTGGACAGTGCTTGAACTAAACCTAATCTTCATGCAAAGAAATTGAGATTGTTCATCACCTAGTTCTATAGATGACCATTGATCTGTGTATTAACAAGTTTTTTTCGGGAGCACTTTACTAAAATTGAAATACCTGATGCTCAATGCTTAGAAGCCTTCAAGGTGTTTCGAGCTGGATACTTCCATGGCCACACTGGCGTGCAAGTTTCTTCTGAGACACAGTGAATGATGAAATGAAAGTGGAAAGACTGTATGGGGAAAAGTTTAGTAACAATTGGAAGTCCAGACAAGAGATGATATGGTTCTCAACTAGGTAAGTCATAAAGATGATTGAAAGAAAGGGATGAAGAAGGGAATAGACTGGAGAGAAATCAAGAGGCCAGGAAGGTTGGCCACTGTGTCAATGTGTTTCTTACGAAGTTACCGATTTTTGGCTTTATTCTTTTTTTTGGCTGGCAATGTAGTTTTGGAGAAGGGTAAGATTAGTTTTGATAATGTTGAATAGAATAAACACTCCTAAAATGGATTAGACCCCTATTAAATCATTGAACATATATTTAATAATGTCTCAATGTTAAATTCTAAGTGAAAAAATTCCTTATTATCATCCACTTTAATTCTGTCCATAAGAGTTACTGGGGAAGGAAAACTACTAGGAAACAGTTGGGGGAGGTTCTTTTATGGACCACAAAAGCAGGTAATTTTGCAGACAGATACATCTTGTGGACCAAGCTTCAGGTTCTCCTCATGGAGACAAAGCACATTTCAGTAGCCCAATAGCCCAAGAGCAGTCCTCCATTGCAAGAGTTGCTATTTCTGGAAATAAAAGGACATTGAAGCCAGGAGCATTTACAAAAGAGGTAAAATGGGAGCCAGGGGAATCTTGATAAAATGGAACACATTCTCTGCTCCATAAGCCTTCTGAAACTCTCTCTAGAAGACTCCTGATGAGAAGCTCTCCTGTCAGTCTTAATTTTTGTCCACAGGACATCTCAGAGTTGTAATGAATTAACTGTGATGTAATATTTTGAAAATATATTCCTCCCCATCTAAATCATAAACTCAATGAGGGTAGAAATTAGAATTTACTTTTTGTTGATAGCTCTGTCAGTCAGCGTTCAATCAGAGAAGTGGAACCACTTAGACGATACTTACATGTGATACTGAGGGTTTTGCTATAGGCATTTGACATTGTGTCATGTGGGAGCTGGTGAAGAAGTCTCTGTAGGGCTCTTTCTTCCTGTCTGATACTGGAACTTAAAGCCCACAGGCAGGCAGGCAAGGAAGAAAAGATGGCTGTCAAGTGGGATAGGTGAAAAGGAGGCCAGAGCCCATGGCATGAGCTAAAACTCCACTCCACACGTATGACCTGAAGCCCATGTCAGTTCTTGTTTCCTCTGACTTTCATGATGTGGACGTCCTGCAGAAACCAGGGTGCTTTTTCATGGAGCTGGACCCACATTTTTGGTTTCTGAGTCAAAGAAGCTTAAGGAAGATCCAGGGGAAGGTGGAGTCCAGGCCCACCTGCTAACTCACGTCAGTGCAGTAAGTTAGCAGATTCTTAACAATATTTATGAGTTACGAAATGTCTGTTGCTCTGCTTCCACCTCGCAACATCTTCCACAAGATATGTCTGTGATAGCCCACCCTTACCAGGAATATCTAGAAAATGGAATTCTGGGAAATGTAGTTCAGAGCAGCTAAGTTGTTCCATTACAAAGTCACCACAATAGCTTATCTTCATCCCTTTACAGTGCCTGGGATGAAATAACTTTATTAATCCTTTACTGCCTTGTACAATGGAGTCCAGTGTTAAATGAGAAAACACATACAACTCTGTCTCACTCTCACTCTCTTTCTGTCTCTCACACACACACCCTTTTTTCCTCTTTAAAATGTGTAAAGTGTAGGTAATGAATTACTTGTAACAGCACTGTCCTAGTTTCCAGGCTATAAACTCATCACTGTAATAACTACAAAGCCTTTACAGTAATGGCATATGAGTAGGAATTTGTGAGATGAAATTTTTGGCAGTTCATTAGTAAATTCGGGTTTTGCCTCAGCCTTAGGGAACAGAAGGGATCCCAGAAGGTACAGCAATCAGCAGATGAACTAACCCTCCCCTCAATAATGTGAAATGCTATTTTAAAAGAATTAAACAATGAGAAATAAAGCCTGGGAAATGAAATAATAGCTCATTAAAAATAATCTTTTTGAGTTATGTGGGATGGGAAAGAATACACTCTAATCATCACCATAATTCAAATATGTGGTAGTTTCAAAGGAATTTTATTGTGTGTTCTCCTGAAGTCCTTTAACACTGGTTAGCTAAATGCTTCAAGGTCTGTGCTGTGCTTTAATTCATCTTTGTGTCCCTGGCACTAATCAGAGTGCCAGCGTGACTTAATGCTTGAAAATATTTGTTGGAAAAATAAATGAGAGAACGAACTAAGAGCATTTAATAAAAGACATGGAAAATATTTACTCCACAAGTTTTATGTGACCTGGAGAAGAGGCTGAAATTGACATAGACGTGAATCATAGGCAGAATGCCACTAAATAAGGGGTTCTTGGCCAGGCACGGTGGCTCATGCCTGTAATCTCAGCACTTTGGGAACCCGAGGAGGGCGGATCACAAGGTCAGGAGATCGAGACCATCCTGGCCAACACGATGAAACCCCATCTCTACTAAAAATACAAAAATTAGCTGGGCATAGTGGCACGTGCCTGTAATCCCAGCTACTCGGGAGGCTGAGGCAGAAGAATCGCTTGAACCAGGGAGTCGGAGGTTGCAGTGAGCCAAAATCGTGCCACTGCACTCCAGCCTGGTGACAGAGCAAGACTCTGTCTCTAATAATAATAATAATAATAATAGGTTCTTGCTGAGGTGTCAGACTGGCCTGGGTGTATTGGTTCCTCCTCCAAAGTCAACCCTAAGAAAACTATAAAATCTAGAGGAAAGCATGGATTTGAGGAATGAAAAATGAAAAGCCAGAGGACCCACGAAGAGTCTAAGGTCTGTTTTGCCAGTTAGTGAGTTTTGAATTGGTGACGTGTAACGTATAGCACAGAGGTTCAGGTAGAAGCCGTGAGGGCATAGGTTGTAAGATGCCCTTTAGCTTTGCTCCTGCCCTTTTCTCCTCAGAAATTGGATGCAATACCCTAGGCCTCCAATTTTGGAAAGGAGCAGAGGTAAGATCAGGGCTATGCGAGAGCCATGTTGGTATGAGCGGACACAGAACCTGCAGGCTGGGCAGACACACCCAGCCATTCACTTCTCCATCCTCCAGCCCCCAACAATGGAAGATGAGGAGCCCTGTCTCCTCTCAGTGCTGCTGCAGCATAAGGTTAAAGGTGAAACAATGATCAGAGGAGGTGCTTGGTTGATTGGAAATGAATGGGAGCATTCAGCCATCTTTTTATTGTTTTTGGAGCTCTGTGCCCAAGAGCTTTTTCCCTTCGATATTTCTATATTCTTCTGGAAGCACACCAACCACAGCTTTCAGCCCTCCTATTACAGACCCCAGACAGAGTAGCAGGTTCCCTGTGATGTGAATTCACAGGCTAAAATAGCAAGACATTTGAGGAGGACAGTTATTAGCAAACAAAGGCCACAAAGGTAGAATGTATATCATCTGATGTAGAATAATTGGAAGATACAAAAAAGAATTTAAAATAAGCATAATAAATGTATTTACAAGTAAAGGAAGATGTTTGCAATGTAAAGAATGAAGAAAAATTTATAAAAGAGCCAAATGGTACAAGAATGAAAAATGTCAGAAATAACTCAGTAGTTAGAACAAATATTAGAATATGTAGAGATTAAAAGTAGAAGATTAGATGAATGAAGTATTGCAGAAGGCAGCAAGAAAAAATAAAGGTGGAAAATATAAAGGATTCAGTAGCTGGAAATTTTGGAAAACAAATACCAATATCTGAGAATAGAAATCCTAGAAAGTGGAAGAAAAAACAGGAAATATCTGAAGAAATAATTAAGATATGTTTTCTAGAGTTAAAAAAATGTTGAAAGATGTCAAATTGAAGAGGCTCAAATTGGAAGAAATAAGGCTAAGGTGATACTATAGTATTATCTGGTAAATGTTGAGAAGAAATGGGCATCTTATAAAGCCAAGAATCTACAAGAAAAAAGAAAAGGAGAGGATTCAGTGAGGGATGTGAATGTTAAGGGCAAATAAACTTACAGAAAAAAAAATCACCTACAAAATAATAAAAATTAGACTGATATTGGCCTTTTTAACAGCAAATTTGGAAGCAAGAAGTTGAAGAAGTTAAGTTTCTCTAAAGGGAAAAAAAAACTGATACATCTAGCCAATCATCATTCAAATGTGAGAACAGGCTGGGCACGGTGGATCGTGCCTATAATCCCAGCACTTTGGGATGCTGAGGTGAGTGGATCACCTGAGGTCAGGATTTTGAAACCAGCCTGGCCAACATGATGAAATCCCATCTCTACTAAAAAAAAAAAAAAAAAAAAAAAAAATTACAAAAATTAGGCTCGCGTAGTGGCATACACCTTTAGTCCCAGCTACTCGGGAGGCTGAGGCAGGAGAATCGCTTGAACCCCGGGGGGCAGAGGTTGCAGTGAGCTGAGATTGCTCCACTGCACTCCAGCCTGGACAACAGAATGAGACTCCCTCTCAAAAAAAACAGTGAGGACATAATACACAATATTCTCAGACATATGGGGCCTAGAAGTTTTCTCATATGGAGGCACATACTAGAAATATGCTTTAAAAAGGTACTCATAGAAGAAAAAATAATTCAGGAGAATTTGATAAGTGATATGGAAATGAGAGAAATCGAATAATTTGGTTCAATTTATGGTTTTAAAAAATGCTCGAGTACATCAAAAGAAGAAGATAAAATATATTTATAACAAGATTTAAAATATAGACAATAAAGGAGAACATAGATACTGATAAATTTGGGAAATTAATAAGACTAAATAGTGGTCTTAAAGGCAGAAATCATGAATACAAATGTATGATGTATAACTTTTATGTCTGAAGAACAAAACTTGTTTATATAGGGGAAAGTAACAAATGAGAAGGTGGCAAAAAAGTGTAGAATACGTAAAAAGTCAAATAAGACAGCTGAAATGTCATAGTAATTAAAATAATTACAAATGGGAAATACTGCAAAGTCTCAGACTGCATTTTTAATAACAACAAAAATGATCCAAAACAATGCTTTTTGCATAAGGATAAGCTTAATACAAAAATATTCAGAAATATTAAAAATAAAGGATGAAAAATATTGACCAAGTAAGTAGGAACCAAAACTAAGATCGAATAGTACTCTTAATATTTAACAAAATATAATTCAAAGAAAAAAATACTGGTGTAATGAGTAGATTTGTTCGAGATTTTCCTCTGGGTTACCTAGGAGCCAGCTAGAATCAGCCTCTTATTCCTCTTTTCTCCCAGGAGGAGAAACTGCATCTGAACTCAGATTCCCATGGGGCACATGGCCCCACCCTGAAAATTAGAAGAGTTGTAATTACAGACAATTTGTGTAAAGAGTCATTATCCATATCCAAAATGCCTGGCAGCCACAGAATTGGTATCTATTTTCATTGATAAATTGGCAGCCATGTTTTCCCTGTAAAAAAGCTCAATAAGGGATTCAGTGCTGCCCCTGAAAATGAGACTCACCCTGTGGGGTCTTGTCCCCGATATTCCTCTCTGTGGGATGATGACAGGGTGGGGCAGCACTGAATCCCTTACTGAATCCCTCACTGAATCCTCTCCTTTTCTTTTTTCTTGTAGATTCTTGGCTTTATAAGATGCCCATTTCTTCTTAACATTTACCAGATAATACTATAGAATTTGTCCTGAGCACTGTGTCATAGGGGAGCAGCCACTAAAGAACCTAACCTGCTTGAGACAAAAAAGAGGATGGGCTGGGCACGGTGGCTCAAGCCTGTAATCCCAGCACTTTGGGAAGCCGAGGCGGGTGGATCAGGAGGTCAAGAGATGGAGACCATCCTGGCCAACATGGTGAAACCCTGTCTCTACCAAAAAAAACAAGCGTGGTGGCAGGCGCCTCTAGTCCCAGCTGCTGGGGAGGCTGAGGCAGGAGAATCGCTTGAACCTGGTAGGCAGAGGTTGCAGTGAGCCAATATCTCACCAGTTTATTCCCACCTGGCGACAGAGTGAGACACAGTTTCACTCGTGTCTGTGTGAAGAGACCACCAAACAGGCTTTGTGTGAGCCACGAGGCTGTTTATTTCACCTGGGTGCAGGGGGGCTGAGTCTGAAGAGACAGTCAGAAAAGGGAGATAGGGGTGGGGCCATTTTATAAGATTTAGGTAGGTAAAGGAAAGAGGGGGGTTGTTCTC
>NW_026652281.1:143837088-143850423 GCF_009828535.3 Hylobates moloch
TTTTTGGGGGTGGTATGGAGAGATAATGGGCGATGTTTCTCAGGGCTGCTTGGAGCGGGATTAGGGGCGGCGTGGGAACCTAGAGTAGGAGAGATTAAGCTGAAGGAAGATTTTGTGGCAAGGGGTGATATTGTGGGGTTGTTAGAAGAAACATTTGTCATATAGAATTATTGGTGATGGCCTGGATATGGTTTTGTATGAATTGAAAAACTAAGCGGAATAAGAGGAGAAAAACAGATTAAAAGAAGGAAAAAAAAGGATTACGAATTGGGAGGACCCAGGACATTCAATTAGAGAGTGCCCAAGGGGGTTCAGCGTAATTACATGCTTGGTTGGTAAGTTTTTAGGCTCTATCCAAGTTTTTGGGGTGCAGTTCAGGTGTGAGGAAGAAAATCGATTTTGGAAGTTATGAGAACTGTAGAGAGTGAGTTGAGCATAGTTTGTGATTTTAAGGGCCTCTAGAAGTCTTAGGGCAGCAGCAGCCGCCGCATGCAGACTTGAGGGCTAGGCAAAACAGTAAGGGCAAGTTGTTTGGATAAAGAGACTACAGGGCACGGTCCTGGTTCTTGTGTAAGAATTCCGACTGCACAGCCGTGCACTTCGGCTGTGGGTAATGAAAAGGGTTGGGATGAATCAGGGAGAACTAGGGTGGGGGCAGTCTCTAAAGCTGTCTTCAAGGAATGGAAAGAGGAGTGGGGAAAGGATTTAGAATCTACGGGGTCAGCTAGGTTTCCTTTTGTGAGTTTATATAATGGTTTTGTTAGGATGGCAAAACCAGGTATCTAAAATCAAAAGTATCTAACCATGCCTAGGAAGGAAAGGAATTGTTGTTTTGTAGAAGGTGGTGTTTAAGAGATCAGTCAGACACCATCGGCAGGGAGCGCACATGTGTTTTTATGAGAATTAGGCCAAGATAGGTAACAGATAAGGAAGAAATTTTGGCTTGACTGAAGTAATGGGGGCTGTCTGTGAAGCCTTGCGGCAGTACAGCCCAGGTAATTTGCTGAGCCTGATGGGTGTCAGGGTCAGTCCAAGTGAAAGCAAAGAGAGGCTGGGATGAAGGGTGCAAAGGAATAGTAAAGAAAGCATGTTTGATACCCAGAACAGAATAATGGGTTGTGGAGGGAGGTATTGAGGATAGGAGAGTATATGGGTTTGGCACCACGGGGTGGATAGGCAAAACAATTTGGTTAATAAGGCACAGATCCTGAACCAACCTGTAAGCCTTGACTGGTTTTAGGACAGGTAAAATGGGGGAATTGTAAGGAGAGTTATAGGCTTTAAAAGGCCATGCTGTAATAGGCGAGTGATAACAGGTTTTAATCCTTTTAAAGCGTGCTGTGGGATGGGATATTGGCACTGAGTGGGGTAAGGGTGATTAGGTTTTAATGGGATGGTAAGGGGTGCATGATCAGTTGCCAAGGAAGGAGGAGAGGTACCCTATACTTGTGGGTTAAGGTGGAGGGATACGAGAGGAGGATGTGAAGGAGGCTTTGAACTGGGGAAAAGGGCGGCAATGAGGTGTGGCTGTAGTCCAGGAACAGCCAGGGAAGCACATAATTTAGTTAAAATGTCTTGGCCTAATAAGGGACCTGGGCAAGTGGGCATAACTAAAAAAGTGCATAGAAGAATGTTGTCTAAGTCGGCGCTAGAGTTGGGGAGTTTTAAGATATTTAGAAGCTTGGCCATCAAACCCACAACAGTTATGGAGGCAAGGGAAAGAGGCCCTTGAAAGGAAGGTAATGTGGAGTGGGTAGCCTCCGTATTGATTAAGAAGGCAACGGACTTACCCTCCACTGTAGGAGTTACCCAGAGGGTCTGTGGTGGTCCTGTAGGCTTGTGAGGCAATCAGGCAGTGTCAGTCTTCAGCTGCTAACCCGAGAAGATCTGGGAAGGAATCAGTCAGAGAGCCTTGGGCCAGAGTTCCAGGGGCTCTGGAAGTGGCTGCCAGGTGAGTTGAACAGTCCGATTTTCATTGGGGTCCCACACAGATGGGACACGGCTTAGGAGGAATCCCGGGCTGTGGGCATTCCTTGGCCCAGTGGCCAGATTTACCACACTTGTAGCAAGCCCCTGGGGGACAAGGTTCTGGAGGAATCCCTGGCAGTTGCAGTTCAGGCATTTGGAGTTCTTGTGTGCTGGAGATGTGGCTGGGGTTTGTCTTACAGTGGAGGCAAGGAATTGCAACTCAGAAATACATTGCTACTTGGCTGCCTCTATTATTGTAAACCTTGAAGGCTAGGTTAATTAAGTCCTGTTGTGGGGTTTCAGGGCCGGAATTTAATTTTTGGAGTTTTATTTAATGTCAGGAGCAGATTGGGTAATAAAATGTATTTTGAGAATAAGACGGCCTTTTGACCTTTTGGGGTCTAGGGCTGTAAAGCATCTCAAGGTTGCTGCCGAATGAGCCATGAACTGGGCTGGGTTTTTCATATTTGATGAAAAAGAGCCTAAATACTAACTGATTTTGGGAGTTTAGATAAAGAAAAAGGAGCATTAACCTTGACTATACCTTTAGCTCCAGCCACCTTTTTAAGAGGAAATTGCTGGGCAGGTGGGGGAGGGCTAGTCATGGAACAAAACTGTAAGCCAGATCGGGTGTGAGGAGGGGAGGTGATAAAAGGATTATAGGGTGGGGGAGCAGAGGCTGAGGAAGAATTGGGACCTAGCTCGGCCTGGCGAGGAGCAGCCTGGGGAGGAGGGGAGAGGTTAGATGGGTCTGTAGAAAATGAAGATTAGAAAGACTCAGCGACGCTTGGGGTTGGGACTGAGAGGACAGGCGAGAGGGAAAGGAGAAGGATTTGGGACGAGTCATGTTGGGAACAGAGACTAGGGAGGAAATAATGTGTAAAAGAATGCCTGGACACCAGGCACCTCAGACCGTTTGCCTATTTTATGATAAGAATTATCTAGATCTTGTAGGATGGAAAAATCGAAAGTGCTGTTTTCTGGCTATTTGGAACCACTGTCGAGTTTGTATTGGGGCCAAGCGGCATTGTAGAAGAAAATAAGGTGTTTAGGTTTAGGTCAGGTATGAGTTGAAGAGGTTTTAAGTTCCTGAGAACACAGGCTAAGGGAGAAGAAGGAGGAATGGAGGGTGGATGGCTGCCCATAGTGAAGGAGGCAAGCCCAGAGAAAAGAGAGAGTAGAGATATGGAGAGAAGGGGCGGGGGTTCTTGCCCCCCAGGAAAGTGGAGAAGGGGTAGAGACACAGAGAGAAGGGGTTGGGGGGTTCTTGCGCCCCAGAAAAGCGGTACTTGCTGCCAAGGGTGAAAGAGAAGGGGTTGGGGGGTTCTTGCCCCCCAGAAAAGCGGAGAAGGGGTAGAGACATGGAGAGAGGGGGTCGGGGGGGGTTCTTGCCTCCCAGAAAAGTACTGGCCACTAAGGCGGAAGGACCAAGGCAGGCATCCCCATGTGGTCAGACACCTCTGAAATGTGGGTGAATAATCAGGCAGTCATCCCCGCATGATTAAACACCAAAGGAAGACTGTCCTCCTGAGTCCGTGACTGGTGCCAGAGTTTTGGGTCCACAGATAAAACACATCTCCTGTCTCTATGAGAAAAGAAAAGGAACTGAAATTAAGAGAAGGGAGAGATTGAAGTGTGGCACCAAGATTGAAAAGAGAAAGAAGTTGAGGGATAGTGAGAGAGGTTGGAGAAGAGAGTAAAAAAAGGCCGCTTACCAGGTTTAAAATTGGTGAGATGTTCCTTGGGCTGGTCGGTCTGAGGACCTGAGGTCATAGGTGGATCTTTCTCATGGAGGAAAGAGCGGGAGGACAGGGGATTAATCTCCTAAGGGAGGTCCCCCAATCCACGTCATGGCACCAAATTTCACTCACGTCCATGTGAAGAGACCACCAAACAGGCTTTGTGTGAGCAATAAGGCTGTTTATTTCACCTGGGTGCAGGTGGGCTGAGTCCGAAAAGAGAGTCAGCAAAGGGAGATAAGTGTGGGGCTGTTTTATAAGATGTGGGTAGGTAAAGGAAAGGGGGGGGAGGGTTCTTTGGCAGGCAGGGATGGGGGTCACAAGGTGCTCAGCGGGGGAGCTTTTGAGCCAGGATGAGCCAAGAGAAGGAATTTCACAAGGTAATGTCATCATTTAAGGCAGGAACAGGCCATTTTCACTTCTTTTGTGGTAGAATATCATTAGTTAAGGCAGGAACACACCATCTGGATGTGTACGTGCAGGTCACAGGGGATATAATGGCTTAGCTTGGGCTCAGAGGCCTGACACTCAGTCTCAAAAAAAAAAAAAAAAAAAAAAAAGATGTTTTAGGCTTGTTTAAGAACATTTGTGCGAGATGATATTACCTCTGTGCATATGACATAATAAAGATGAGTGAAAACAAAATTTGACCTTTTAAAAAGATTTCAGTCTTGCCAAAAGTAGTTGGTGGGGGGAGCTGAAGAGGACGGGAGCGGAGAGAGAGAAGAGGGGTGAAAGAATGAAGAAGGGAGGGAGGGACATTTTGTAGACAATCTAAGAACAAAATAAAGAAGAGAACTACAGAAAAAACATTTTTTAAATAAATTAGATTATTATAAACTCTCACCTATTATATTTAAAACAAATTTATATTTTAAATGTATAAATTCTCAGAAATATCTAAAATATCAAAATTGATGAAAAGTGGAATGAACCAAGACATAGCATATTTAAAATTTGAAATGGTAATAAAAGATTCCTCTTTCCAGAAAACATCAGACCCATATGGCTCTACAGGCAAGTTCTAGGCAACTTTCAAGAAAGTTAATTTTTATTTTAAGGTATTTTTCTATCCCCAATTAAAAAAACACGGGCAAAAGTTGTCCAACTTAGTTTATGTGGCTAAATGTGATGTTGTTTGCAATACCAGGAGAAAGTACAGAAGAAATTTAAGTTACATGTATGCTTTTACTTATGAATGTAGATACCCACCTGAAGAAAATCTAGCCAACCGAATCTGATCAAGTATCTAAAACATTAATGAATTGTTATTACAAACTGCAAGAATAGTTCAACATCAGATTGCTCCTGTAAGAAGAAAGACTAACACGGCTTAGTCCGTGTTTCTCAAACATGGCTTTAGAATCTTACTGGAGAGCTTATTAAAATTGAATTAGTTGGTTCCTCTCCCCAGAGATGCTGATTCAGTAGAATCACGGAATAGAACTGTGGAACCTGTATTTCTCTCTTTCTTTCTTTCTTTCCTTCCTTCCTTCCTTCTTTCCTTTCCTTTCCTCTTTCTCTCTTTCTTTCTTCCTTCCTTCCTTCCTTTCTTTCCCTTTCCTTCCTTCCTTCCTTTCTTTCTTTCTTTCTTTCTTTCTTTCTTTCTTTCTTTCTTTCTTTCTTTCTTTCCTTTCTTTCCTTCCTTTCTCTCTCTCTCTTTCTCTCTTTCTTTCTTTCTTTTTTTCTTCAGAGTCTCACACTGTTGCCCAGGCTGGAGTGCAGTGGTGCAATCTCGGCTCACTGCAAGCTTAGTCTCCTGGGCTCACACCATTCTCCTGCCTCAGACCCCGGAGTAGCTGGGACTACAGGCACCCGCCACCACGCCCAGCTAGTTTTTTGTATTTTTAGTAGAGACTGGGTTTCACCGTGTTAGCCAGGATGGTCTCGATCTCCTGACCTCGTGATCTGCCCGCCTCAGCCTCCCAAAGTGCTGGTATTACAGGTGTGAGCCACCCCGCCCAGTGGAACCTGTATTTCTAACAAGTTCCCAGGAGGTGCTGATGCTGCTGTTCCGAGGACCACACATGGCAGATGCATGGACTGAAGACAATGAATGCTTTTGATGCTGCTGTGTGCACTGCCCTGTATCACATTCCTACTATGTGCCAGACACTGTGCCAATCACTTTACATGCATTATATCCTTTAATTTATTTATCACAACAACCCCATTTTACTTCATTTACGGACAAATTGAAACCTAGAAATGTTAAATTACTTGCCAAGACACACAGCTTTTCAGTGGTGGGACTGGGGTTCAAATCTAGGTTCTACTCAGTTCAAAGCCCACACTCTTGTCCACTCTGCTACAGTCTTTCTTTTGCTAACCACAGGAAGATGCAAGGGAAGGTTGCTATGATTCTATCCACTTTATATTAAGCTGTGGAGATGAGTAAATAACTTTCTTTTTTTTTTTTGAGACAGAGTAATTTTCTCATGCCTCTCCTTCTGGAAAGGCTCAGTCCAAATGCCCCTCCACTCTGCAGCTTTACCAAATCAAATCCTATTTGCATCACCTGCTCCCTCCTGGATACCCACAGCACAGCTGCAGCTCTTTGGACACTTAGGACATCACAGTGGATTTATGTGTTTAAACAGTTACTAGCTCATTATTAAAATTAAGGAAAAAATGATTTTCTGGGCCTGGCCCGGTGGCTCATGCCTGTAATTCCAGCATTTTGGGAGGCTGAGGGGGGTGGATCACCTGAGGCTAGGAGTTCAAAACCAGCCTGGCCAACATGGTGAAACCCTGTCTCTACTAAAAATGCAAAAATTAGCCAGGCATGGTGGAGGGCGCTTGTAATCCCAGCTACTCTGGAGGCTGAGGCAGAAGAATTGTTTTAACCCGGGAGGCAGAGGTTGCAGTCAGCCGAGATCACGCCACTGCACTCCAGCCTGGGTGACAGAGTGAGACTCCATCTCAAAAAAAAAAAAAAAAAATTCTGAATTGAGGCAGGAAAATCATTTGAGAGGGTTCAACACCTATAAATGATTTAATAAGAAACTCAGAAAACAAGGACTGCAAGGAAACTTTCTTATTCTGTTAAAGATTATATATTAAAACAACAAATAGTTTACTTAATAAAAAAGCTCTAGATGATTTCTTTTTAAAACTGGAAACAAGAGAAACGCACCCATTGTCTACTCTAACATGGTATTGGAAGATCTGGATAGTGCTCTAAGCAAAGAAAAATAACTAGGAAATTAAGGTTTCAGAACAGAGGCTCTTATTATTTGTAGTGTATATTATCAATCAACAGACAAACTATTAAAATGAATAAGAACATTCAGCAAATTTTCTAGATTAAAAAATAGTAGGGCATTTTATCACCAACAATGACTTCGTAGAAAATAAAATAACTTAGTGATACGATGTGGCTGGGTCCCCACCCAAATCTCATCTTGAATTGCAGTTCCCATAATCCTCACATGTAGAGGGAGAGATTAGGTCAGAGGTGATTGGATCATGGGGGCGGTTTCCCCATGCTGTTCTCATGATAGTGAGTTCTCATGAGATCTGATGTTTTATAAGAAGCTCTTCTCCCTTTGCTCCTCTCTCTCACCTGCCACCATGTAAGATGTGCCTCTTTCTCTTCTGCCATGATTTTAAGTTTCCTGTAGCCTCCCCAGCCATATGGAACTGAACCTCTTTCCTTTATAAATTACCCAGTCTCAGGTATTTCTTTGTGAAAATGGACTAATACATTTAGATTCCATTCACAATAGAAATAAGAAATAGTATCTAGGCATTACTCTAAGCAAGGCTACTCATACCACCCATGGAAAACATTTTAAAATTATAATAAAAAACAAAGAAGACAATGAGAAGTAAATGAGTGATACAGCATGCTTTTGGATGATAGAAAATTATATAATGTCAATTATTCTCAAATTACCTAACTCAGTGCAATCCCAGTTAAAGTTCTCATTGGAGTTTTTGAGAAACTTGTTGAACTTATCTATATTTAAAAGGAAAATGTAAAAAGGCATTACATAGCTAAATCAATAATGAAAAAGAAGAATAAAGAAAAAGAGCTTGCTGTCTCAGATGTCAGGCATGCTTCAAAGCCAAATCATTGTGTTACTGGACCAAGAATGTATAAATAAACTAATAGAAGAGAAGAATTCAGAGATAGACACTTCATATACAATATACATATTTCAAATAATCATAAATCAGTGAAAAAGAGTAAATGATTTAGTTGATTCTATTGGTAATCTGCCTCCCTAGCAGCATATCCTAAGAGAATTTCTATTAATAGATGAATTAAAGACCAAGTGTGGAAGGTAAAAGCTAGAGGTTAATAAAAGAAGATATTGGAGAATAATATCTGTATAATCTAGTAGCAGAAAAATGTTTCTTAATCCAAACCCCAAACACACAAATCATAAAAACCTAAAAAGGAATGAAGTTGATCACATCAAAACCAAGAATCTGTTCAAAAAACAACAGCATGAATAAAGTTAATAAAATGAGAGAAGATCTTTGACATGTATACACCTGACAAGGGACTGATATCTAGAATCATAAGACACTCCTACAAATCAACAAAAAGACTGCAACTCTAAGGAAAGTTGGGAAAGGATAAGAACAGTTTCCACAAGTGGAATTTATTTCTAATAAATTAACAAAAAATTACTATGCTAGAAATTTTAAATGGTGGTGGGATGGAGATTGTTACCACTCCTCTGAAGAGCAATGGGCAGTTCTTATTCAAATTCAGTGTATAAATATTCAGTATATAGCATACGTGTATATATATTCAGTATATAGCATATATGTATAAACATTCAGCATGTATATACTGTATGTGTGTGTGTTAATGCAAACATATACTTTCACCAAGCAATTGCAGTCCCGAATTTATACTCTGAAGATTTTCCCAGCCAAATAATGAGGCATGTTTAGAAGCATACTCATCACAATATCGGAAATTAAGTATCTATTCCAATCCAATATCTATCACTGAGCATCAGACAGGTGTCCAGTGGTGGATGTATTTCATGAAGCACAATGAAGGCATTAAAGAACTCATAAAAAAGGCCAGGCATTGTGGCTCATGCCTATAATCCCAGCACTTTGGGAGGCTGAGGTAGGTCATTTGAGCTCAGGAATTCAAAAACAGCCTGGGCAACATGGTGAGATTCCATCTCTGCAAAAATATACAAAAATTAGCTGGGCATGGTGGCACATGCCTGTAGTCCCAGCTACCTGGGGGGCTGAGGTAGGAGGACCACTTGAGCCCGGGAGGTCTCAAGCCTGCACTGCAGCCTGGGTGACAGAGTGTGACCCTGTCTCAAAAACAACAACAACAACAAAAACCTCATAGAACAGTACATAGAACAATAGTATTGACTGGGTGACACACAGACAGATAGATGGATTACAAACATTGGTCTAAATATAAAAGTGAGAGCCATAACATTTTCCATTACTTGTTTAAATACATTCAGATATATGTAGACAAAAATAACAAATTATACAGATTATATTAGACTATCGTTGCTGAGCTTAAAAAATAAAAATGCAGGATGCTGAGTTATATGTGAGTTTTAGAGTAACAATAACTTTTTGTATAAATATGTGCTAAGTATTATTATAAGCACAGCCCGTACAATATTTGATACATACTTATGCTAAAACATTATTCGTAGTTTCTCTGAAATTCAAATTTAACTGACTCCTGTATTTTATCTACCAACTCTACACCAAACAAAAGATATATAAACCTGTTAGAAGGGTTGCCTTTTAAGGGTAGGGGGCAGAATGGTATTGGAAAATGCAGATACAATGGATGAAATAAAACAGATAATCAAAAATAAATAAGAACAAAAGAGGGCCATGGACACCTCAATGGTGATAAAGTGCCATGCACTGAACATAATTAACTTCACTAGCTGTTTCTAAGAGTAAAAAGGGAGAAAAGAGGCAGAGTGATTCTTGGAGAAAAGAAGGAAAAAGGAAAGGAAAAAAAGCCAAAATTTATAAGAGCTTCATTAAAAATCTATTGAGAAATATCATGACATGGAACTGACTTATAAGTGATATTCCCTAGTAAATTGCAAAGTGACCTTTTGGATTGGAGAATAACTAATTAATTTTTGATAAGCAAAAAAAAACCACATTTTTATTTTCTTCCAAATATTTTCATCTTTAGTGAATAAAAATGTTTAATGAACATTCAGTACATTACAATGATAAGTTTGGAGTTATTGTGTAATAAAAACATATTTGAAATACCATACCATGTTTTCACACACAAGGGAAAATGCATGTACAAAATAATTACTTGAGCAGCAAAGAAAGTTAGATCCTAACATGTTTTGGTCTCCTCCGGCAGTTACCAGAGAAAAATGCCCTCAGTCAAGATAAACAACACTCTTGAATCATGAAGTCCTGAACCCATCATAAGCCCTGTATTTAAACAGCAAAGTCAGCCTTATCATCTCATGTGACCCCAGACAAACATTTTCCTCTGGCTCAACATGACAGTCAAAACACTGATATTAGTGCCTTGCAAATCTGAAGCAATGTGCAAATCACATTGGATTAACAAGCTCTTAGGAGTAGCCAAATTCAAACAAGCGAGTTCACTCAAGGAGGAGATCCAGGTGAGAAAACTGCAGAATTCCTGACCTGATTTTTCTTTTTCTTTTTTGAGACAGCTCTGTCATCCAGGCTAGAGTGCAGTGGCATGATCTTGGCTCACTGCAGCCTCAACCTCCTGGGTTCAAGGGATCCTCCTGCCTCAGCCTCCCAGGTAGCTGAGACCACATGTGCACACCACCATACCTGGCCAATTTAAAAAAAATTTTTGTAGACACAGGGTCTTGCCATGTTGCCCAGGCCGGTATTGAAATCCTGGGCTCAAGCAATCCTCCCAACTCGGCCTCCTACCTGGGATTACAGGCATCAGCCATCACGCCTTGCCCTAGCTGGACTTGTGTTTGTGTAATTAAGATAGTAGTAGCTGGTTAAGGAAAGTATCTGCTTTTTTTTTTCTGTTCTTTTTTCTTTTTTTTTTTTTTGGTGAGACAGAGTCTTGCTCTGTTGGCCAGGCTGAAGTGCAGTGGCATGATCTTGGCTCACTTCAACCTCCACCTCCCAGGCTCAAGCAATTCTCCCACCTCAGCCTCCCAAGGAGCTAGAATTGCAGGCTTGTGCCACCATGCCCGGCTAATTTTTGTATTTTTAGTAGAGATGGGGTTTCACCATGTTGGCTAGGCTGGTCTCAAACTCCTGACCTCAGGTGATCCGCCCACCTCAGCCTCCCATAGTGCTGGGATTACAGGCGTGAACCACCACGCCTGGCCAGTATCTCCTCACTTTTAACAAATTGATGAAATGTTGGCATCAGATAGGAATGAGAGAAAAATCCATAGTCCTGAAAACCCAGGTCCTCAGATCCCTCGTGTTCATGCCCATAGAGTGCCAATCTCCTTTCTCTTAGTTAATTCTTCTTCATTAAAAAAAAAAAATCTCACTAATTGTTTTCAACTCTCTGGATAGAGAGTTGCCCTTCTAAATCAGATTAGTCAATGTTGGCACAGCGTTGTTCCTTGCTTTAGGATACAGTTATTTGTTTTCCGCACAGTTTACCTGTTTTCCCACCTCTTTGCCAGGTGTGTTTCTAGAACTCAAGAGTTTTTCCTTGATTTATACTCTTGAGTTTATCACTAAAGTGTTCAACAATCCCACGGACAAAACCCAGCAATATTATTCTAGGAACCAAGAAGATTTTTTGAGCCAACTTCATATTTTCATAATAAGCAATTACATGGCCCTCTGTGATTTGGGTCACATTATTCACCTTTCAGAGTTTAGTGACTATAGTATGGGATGTGAAGTAATGATACTGAGTGCTTTGAAATCTGAGTTCTAATGGTCAATGGCTGTGTAAATTTGGCATGCTTCTTTTTTATTTTAAGTTACAGGATACATGTGCAGAATGTGTAGGTTTGTTACATAGGTAAATATGTGCCATGGTGGTTTGCTGCACCCATCAACCCATCACCTAGATATTAAGCCCAGCATGCATTTGCTATTTTTCCTGATGCTTTCTCTCCCCCACCACCTCCAATAGCCCCCAGTATGTGTTGTTCCCCTCCCTGTGTCCATGTATTCTCATTCTTCGGCACCCACTTATAAGTGAGAACATACAGTGTTTGGTTTTGTGTTCCTGTATTAGTTTGCTGAGGATAATGACTTCCAGCTCCATCCATGTCTCTGCAAAGAACACGAGCTTATTCCTTTTTATGGCTGCATAGTATTCTATGGTATATATGTATCACATTTTCTTTATCCAGTCTGATATTGATGGGCATTTGGGTTGATTTCATGTCTTTGCTATTGTGAATAGTGCTGCAATGAACTTACGCATGCATGCGCCTTTATAATAGAATGATTTATATTCCTTTGGGTAGATACCAAATAATGGGATTGCTGGGTCAAAATGTATTTCTGGTTCTAGGTCTTTGAGGAATTGCCACACTGTCTTCCACAATGATTGAACTAATTTACATTTCCACCAACAGTATAAAAGTGTTCCTATTTCTCCACAGCCTCACCAGCATCTGTTGTTTCTTGACTTGTTAATAATCGCCATTCTGACTGGCATGAGATGGTATCTCATTGTGGTTTTGATTTGCATTTCTCTAATGACCAGTGATGTTGAGCTTTTTTCATACATTTGTTGGCTGCATAAATGTCTTCTTTTGAGAAATGTCTGTTCATGTCCTTTGTCCAGTTTTTAGTGGGGTTTTTTCTTGTAAATTTGTTTAGGTTCCTTGTAGATTCTGGATATCAGACCGTTGTCAGATGGATAGATTTTCAAAAATGTTCTCCCATTCTGTAGGTTGTCTGTTCCCTCTGATGATAGTTTCTTTTGCTGTACAGAAGCTCTTTAGTGTCAACTTTTGATTTTGTTGCAATTTAGCATGTTTCTTAATTTTGCGCTGCCATATTTTCTAATGTACCAACCAAACACAGTATTTTTTTTTAATACAAATAAAGGAATGACCACTGGCATCTCTTCTCTAAATTTTCCATGAATGTTCCTTTTTTTAGACGGAGTCTCACTCTTTTTTTTTTTTTTTTTTTTAGAACCTACGTGACTATTGGGGGCAGGTTCCCCGATAATCTCATTTTTTTTTTTTTTTTTGAGATGGAGTCTCACTCTGTTGCCTAGGCTGGAGTATAGTGGCACGATCTTGGCTCACTGCAACCTCTGCCTCGTGGGTTCAAGTGATTCTCCTGCCTCAGCCTCCCCAGTAGCTAGGATTACAAGTGTGAGCCACCATGCCTGGCTAATTTTTGTATTTTCAGTAGAGACAGGGTTTCACCATGTTGGTCAGGCTGGTTTTGAACTTCTGACCTCAGGTGATCCACCCACTGCAGCCTCCAAAAGTGCTGGGATTACAGGTGTGAGCCACCTCGCCCAGCCTATTTTTTATTTTTTTGAGACAGAGTCTCGCTGTGTGGCCCAGGCTGGAGTGCAGTGGTGCCATCTTGCCTCACTGCAACCTCCACCTCCCAGGTTCAAGCGATTCTCATGCCTCAGCCACCCAAGTAGCTGGGATTACAGGCATGAGCCACCACACCTGGCCTATTTTCAATTTTTTTTTTT
>NW_026652281.1:143850523-144035645 GCF_009828535.3 Hylobates moloch
TTTTTTTTTTTTATTATACTTTAGGGTTTTAGGGTACATGTGCACAATGTGCAGGTTTGTTACATATGTATCCATGTGCCATGTTGATTTCCTGCACCCATTAACTCGTCATTTAGCACTAGGTATATCTCTTAATGCTGTCCCTCCCCCCTCCCCCCACTCCACAACAGCCCCCGCAGTGTGATGTTCCCCTTCCTGTGTCCATGAGTTCTCATTGTTCAATTCCCACCTATGAGTGAGAACATGCGGTGTTTGGTTTTTTGTCCTTGCGATAGTTTACTGAGAATGATGTTTTCCAGTTTCATCCATGTCCCTACAAAGGACATGAACTCATCATTTTTTATGGCTGCATAGTATTCCATGGTGTATATGTGCCACATTTTCTTAATCCAGTCTATCGTTGTTGGACATTTGAGTTGGTTCCAAGTCTTTGCTATTGTGAATAGTGCCGCAGTAAACATATGTGTGCATGTGTCTTTATAGCAGCATGATTTATAGTCCTTTGGGTATATACCCAGTAATGGGATGGCTGGGTCAAATGGTATTTCTAGTTCTAGATCCCTGAGGAATTGCCACACTGACTTCCACAATGGTTGAACTAGTTGACAGTCCCACCAACAGTGTAAAAGTATCAAAACCACAGTGAGATACCATCTCACACCAGTTAGAATGGCCATCATTAAAAAGTCAGGAAACAACAGGTGCTGGAGAGGATGTGGAGAAATAGATGGAGTCTCACTCTTGTCGCCCAGGCTGGAGTGCAATGGCACGATCTCGGCTCACTGCAACCTCCTTCTCCCGAGTTCAAGCGATTCTCCTGCCTCAGCCTCCCAAGTAGCTGGGATTACAGATGCCCAACACCATACCTGGCTATTTTCTTTTTTTTTGTATTTTTAGTAGAGATGGGGTTTCACCATGTTGGACAGGCTGGTTTTGAACTCCTGACCTCAAGTGATCTGCCCTCCTTGGCCTCCCAGAGTGCCAGAATTACCGGCTTGAGCCACTGTGCCCGGCCTCATTAATGTTCTTCTAAGAAAAAATGACAACAACCCCATTTCTAGCAGAAAATATTTGAAGTTTATTTCATTTAATTAGCTCACAATCTTGGGCTATTTACTAAGTATTGTAATATGTGACTTCAGTAAACAAGGTGGTTTCTACCCTTTTGAAAGTTATAGTGTGGGGAGACAGATAATAAATAGGCAAAAATAAACAGGACAAGATACTAAGCGGTAAGTGATTTTTGGAAACATTTTGATGATGATTTATAATAGACACACATACAGTTTCAGAAATAGCTTGTTTACTTTTGAGTTGCTTTTATAATATACTTATATACTATAGAGATTAAGTTATATGTTCCCTGCCCTAGATACTCTGCTAAATTGACCAAAGGTTGGCAAACCCTTTTTCTATAGAGGGCCAGATATTAAATATTTTAGACTCTGCAGGCCATATAGTCTCTGCTGTACTACTCAACTGTGCCACTGAAGTCAAAAGAGCAGCCATAGCTAATACATAAACAATTAAGCATGGCTAGGTTCCATTAAAAACTTTATTTGGCTGGGCGCAGTGGCTCATGTCCCAGCACTTTGGGAAGCTGAGGCAGGTGGATCACAAGGTCAGGAGTTCAAGGCCATCCTGGCCAAGATGGTGAAACCCTGTCTCTACTAAAAATACGAAACATTAGCCGGGCGTGGTGGCGGGCATCTGTAATCCCAGCTACTTGGGAGGCTGAAGCAGAGAACTGCCTAAACTTGGGAGGCTGAAGTTGCAGTAAGCCGAAATTGCACCACTGCACTCCAGCCTGGGTGGCAGAGCAAGACTCCATCTCAAAAACAAACAAAAAACAACTTTATTTATGGATGTAGAACTTTGATTTTCATGTGATTTTCATGTGTCACTAAATATTAATATTCTTTGATTTGTTTTCAACTATTGAAAACTGTAAAAACTGTTCTTAGTTGGCATGCCACACAAAACAGGCAACAAGCTGATCTCCCAAAGTGTTGGGATTACAGCTGTGAGCCACTGCGCCTGGCCCACTTTCTCAGTCTTTGTGGTGTGTTCCAATGACTTGCTATCATGTGAAAATGCAGATTCTGATGGAGTAGGCCTAAGGTGGAACCTGAGATTCTGAATATTGATGTTTTGGGTCTAGGGTAGCAAGAATATAGAAGTTGCTGTTGAGAACACACAGAAAAGCTCTGCTAGGATACAGAGAAAAATGCTAGGGAGAATATCTCTGGATAGGGGATCAAGACAATGAGGAGTAAATGGGACTTTCACAATTTTCTTTTTAAACTTCTGTTTCACTTGAATTTTATAACAGATTTTATTTCTAGAATATTTTGTTAAGAACGCAAACTTTGGGATAGTCATAAATAAATTTGACATGTTAAGAGAAAAAAACTCAGGATACACACACTACATATTATTATATACATTATCACATGCACAGGCATACCTCTTTTGATTATTATTATTATTTTTTGAGACAGAGTCTCACTCTGTCACCCAGGCTGGAGTGCAATGGCATGATCTCGGCTCACTGCAACCTCTGCCTCCTGGATTCATGCAATTCTCCTCTCTCAGTCTCCAGAGTAGCTGGGATTGCCGGCTCCCACCCCTACGCCCAGCTAATTTTTTTTGTATTTTTAGTAGAGACGGAGTTTTACCATGTTAGCCAGGATGGTCTCGAACTCCTGACCTTGTGATCCGCCTCCCTTGGCCTCCCAAAGTGTTGACATTACAGGCGTGAGCCACCACGCCGGGCCAGGCATACCTCTTTTTATTGCGCTTTGTTTACTGTGCTTCACAGATACTGTGTTTTCCAGAAATTGAAGATTTGTGTCAACCCTGCATCATGCACATTTTCAGCAGCATGTGCTCATTTTGTGTCTCTGGGGACATTTTGGTAATTCTTACAATATTTTAAACTTTTTCATGATTATTATATTGATTATGGTGATCTGTGATCTTTGATGTTACTATTGTAATTGTTTTGGGACATCACGAACATGCCTATATAAGATGAGAAACTTAATTGACACGTTTTGTGTATTTTGACTGCTCCACTGACAGACCATTATTCCTCCCCTCAGGCCTCCCTATTCCCTGAGACACAATAATACTGAAATAAGGCCAATTAATAATCCTACAATGGCCTCTAAGTGTTCAAATGAAAGGAAGAATTGCGTGACTCTCACTAAGTCAAAAGTTAGAAATGATTCAGCTTAGTGAGGAAGGCATGTTGAAAGCTGAGATAGGCTGAAAGCTAAGCCTCTCGCACCAAACAGCCAAGTTGTGAATGCAAAAAAAAAAAATAATTACTGAAGGAAATTAAATGTATTCCCTGTTACTCCAGGGAATACACAAATGATAAGTAGGCGAACAGCCTATTGTTGATTACGGAGAAAGTTTGAGTGGTCTGGATAGACCATCAAACAAGCCACAGCCTTCCCTTAAGTTAAAGCCTAATCCACAACAAGACCCTAACACTATTCAGTTCTATACAGTCAGAGAGGGGAGGAAGCTGCAGAAGAAAACTTAGAAGCTAACGGAGGTTGGTTCATGAGGTTTAAGGAAAGAAGCTGTCTCCATAACAGAAAACTGCAAGGTAAAGCAGCAAGTGCTGATGTAGAAGCTGCAGCAAGTCTCCCAGAAGATCTAGCTAAGATAATTGATGAAGGTGGCTACACTAAACAACAGATTTTCAGTGTAGATAAAACAGACTTCCGTTAGAAGAAGTTGCCATCTAGGACATTCATAGCAAGAGAGCAGAAGTCAATGTCTGGCTTCAAAGCTTCAAAGGACAGGCTGAGTCTCCTGTTAAGGGCTAATGCAGCTGGTGACTTTAAGTTGAAAACAATGTTCCTTTTATCATTCCAAAAATCCTAAGGCCCTTAAGAATTATGCTAAATCTACTCTTCCTGGGCTTTCCAAATATAACAACAAAGCCTAGATGACAGCATATCTGTTTATACCGTGGTTTGCTGAATATTTTAAGGCCACTGTTGAGACATACTGCTCAAAATAAAAAGATTCCTTTCAAAATGTTACTGCTCATTGACAATGCACCTGGGCACCGAAGAGCGCAGAAGGAGATGTACATGGAGATGAATATTTCTTTTATGCCTCTTAACATAACATTCATTCTACAGCCTATGGATCAAGGTGTCATTTTGACTTTCAATTGCTATTATGTGAGAAATCATTTTGTGAGGCTATAGCTCCCATAGACTGTTATCTCTCTGATGTATCTGGGCAAAGAAAACTGAAAATCTCTGAAAAGCGTTCACGAGTCTAGATGCCATTAAGAACATCTACAGTTCGGCTGGTGCAGTAGCTCATGCCTGTAATCCCAGCACTTTGGGAGGCCGAGGTGGGTGGATCAGCTGAGGTTGGGAGTTCAAGATCAGCCTGACCAACATGGAGAAACCCCATCTCTACTAAAAATACAAAATTAGCCGGGCGTGATGGTGCATGCCTGTAATCCTAGCTACTCTGGAGGCTGAGGCAGGAGAATCGCTTGAACCCGGGAGGTGGACGTTGTGGTGAGCCGAGATCGCACCATTGCACTCCAGGCTGGGCAACAAGAGCAAAACTCGGTCTCGAAAAAAGAAAAGAAAAAGAACATCTGCAATGCATGGGAGGTGGGCAAAATATCAACATTCACAGGAGGTTGGAAGAAGTTGATCCAACCCTTATGGATACCTTTGAGGGATTCAAGGCTTCAGTGAAGGAAGGAACTGCAGATGTGGTAGAATTAGCAAGATAACTGGAATTAGAAGTGGCATCTGAAGATGTACTGAATTGCAGCAATCTCTTGGTAATACTTGAACAGATAAGGAGTCGCTTCTTATAGATGAACAAAGTGAGTAGTTTCTTGGCCAGGTGTGGTGGCTCATGCCTATAATCCCAGTATTTTGGGAGGCTGAGACGGGTAGATCATGAGGTCAGGAGTTCGAGACCAGCCTGGCCAAGATGGCGAAACCCCGTCTCTACTAAAAATACAAAAATTAGCCGGGCACACTAATTACAGGCGCCAGGCACCTGTAATCCCAGCTACTCAGGAGGCTGAGGCTGGAGAATTGCTTGAACCCGGAGGCGGAGGTTGCAGTGAGCCAAGATCGCACCACTGTACTCTAGCTTGGGCGACAGAAAGAGATTCCATCTCAAAAAAAAAAAAAAAGAAAGAAAATAGTTTCTTGAGATGGGATCTATCCCTGGTGAAAATGCTGTGAACACTATTGAAATGACAAGGAAGGATTTAGAATACTATGTAAACTTAGTTGATAAAGCAGTGACAGAGTTTGAGAAGATTGACTCCAGCTTTGAAAGAAGTTCTGCCATGGGTCACATGTTTTCAAACAGCATCGCACGCTACAGAGAAAACTTTAGTGAATGAATCGATGTGGCAGACTTCATCGTTGCCTTAAGTAATCGCCACAGCCAAACCAACCTTCAGCAACCACCACCCTGATCCATCAGCAGCCATCAATATCAATGCAAGACTATCCACCAGCAAAAATATATCATCTCACTGAATGCTCAGGTTAGCATATTTTTAGCAATAGACTTTTTAAATGAAGGTATGTATATTGGGTTTTTTAAGACAATATGCAATTGCACAGTTAATAGAGTAAAATATAATGTAAACATAACTTTTGTAAGTACTGAGAAGCCAAAAAACTGTGTGTGACTCACTTTAGGAAGATATTAGCATTATTACAGTGCCCCGGAACCAAACCTGTAATATCTCTGAGGTATGCCTGCACATAACCATGAGAAAGAATGCAAAGAGGAGAATAAATGAAAAATTTTCTTTTTTCTTTGCACTCTTTATATTTTCCAAAATTTTCATGATAAACATGTATCATTATAAAACAGAAAAATAAAATATCTCTTATAGAAGATGAAGAAACAAATTAAGAATAAAAACATGCCCAAATCATCAATTATTCTTCAGTCTCAGTTAGAAATTCAGCAAATGGGCCAGGCATGGTGGCTCACGCCTATAATCCCAGCACTTTGGGAGGCCAAGGCGGGCGGATCATGAGGTCACGAGGTGGAGACCATCCTGGCTAACATGGTGAAACCCCGTCTCTACTAAATAAATACAAAAAAAAAATTACCATCGCTTCTCGGCCTTTTGGCTAAGATCAAGTGCAAAAAAAAATTACCCTGGCATGGTGGTAGGCACCTGCAGTCCCAGCTACTTGGGAGGCTGAGGCAGGAGAATGGCGTGAACCCAGGATGCAGAGCTTGCAGTGAGCTGAGATGGTGCCACTGCATTCCAGCCTGGGGCAACAGAGCAAGACTCCGTCTCAAAAAAAAAAAAAAAAAAAAAGAAGGAAATTCAGCAAATGCGGCCAGGTGCGGTGGCTCACAATTGTAATCCCAGCACTTTGGGAGGCGGAGGCAGGCAGATCACCTGAGGTCAGGAGTTCAAGACCAGCCTGGCCAACATGGTGAAACCCCATCTCTACTAAAAATACAAAATTCTCAGGGCATGGTGGCATGTGCCTGTAATCCCAGCTACTCGAGGGGCTGAGGCAGCACAATCACTTGAACCTGGGAGGCGGAGGTTGCAGTGAGCCGAGATCACGGCATTGCACTCCAGCCTGGGCAACAAGAGCAAAACTCCCTATTTAAAAAAAAAAAAAAAAAGCACAGGCCTATGATCTTGAGAGAGTATTAGGAATATTTTTTGTTGTAAATGTCTGGAAATTTTCAGTTAGGTTCCAACAGCTGACCAGGGGTAGGACCTGGACTCCAACTAAGACCTCTGTTTCCCAGTTCCATGTTCTTCCAACTTTCTTAGTTTCTTTCTCTCTCTCTCCTTCCTTCCTTCTTTCTTTCTTTCTCTTTCTTTCTTTATTTTCTTTCTTTCTTCTCTCATCTCTCTCTCTCTCTCTCCCCTCCTCTCTTTTTTTTTTTTTTTTTTTAAACAGAGTCTTGCTCTGTTGCCCAGGCTGGAGTGCAGTAGTGCAATCTCAGCTCACTACAAACTCTGCCTCCCAGGCTCAAGTGACCCTCCCACCTTAGCCTCCCAAGTAGCTGAGACTATAGGTGTGTGCCACCACACCTGACTAATTTTTGTATTTTTTTTTGGAGACGGAGTTTTGCCTTGTGGCCCAGGCTGGTCTCAAACTCCTGAGCTCAAGCGATTCCTTCTCTTTGGTCTTCTGAAGTGCTAGGATTACAGGCTGAGCCACTGCACCCGGCCTTCCTCCTCATCTTTTACTGCTTCCCTCTGAGAAAAGGTAGAGCTAGGCAGAGCAATTCACCATCCACTCATATCTATTAATAGGACTGCCCTGGGGAGGACTATAGATTTACTAAAGTTAGGCTTAAACTATGCTAAAACTAAGATGTATGTAAGAGGCACTTTAATTTTACAGACATAAGCCAAAGGGGTTTATCTGACGTGTTGAAATTTAAGGATGCCTACAGTTTGGGAGGAAAAAGAAAAAATTTGCCATCTGAGACCTAGGTAACTACACAATATAGAGGCTTACTTCTTGTTTCGAAAATGGGAATACAACCAAGTATGGTGGCTAATGTTAGCAATCCCAGCACTTTGAGAGGCCTAGGCAGGAAGACTGCTTGAGCCCAAGAGTTCGAGACCAGCCTGAGCAGTGAGACCCCATCTCTACAAAAAATAAAATAAATAAAATTTAATTAGCTGAGCAGGGTGGCGTGAGCAGGGTAATGTGTGCCTTGTAGTCTCAGCTTCTTGGGAGGCTAAGGTGGGAGGATCGCTTCGGCCTAGCAGTTCAAGGTGGCAATGAGCCATGAGTGTATCACCTGCACTCCAGCCCGGGCAACAGAGCAATACTTTGTCTCAAATAAATAAATAAATAAATAAATAAATAAATAAAGGAAGAAAGTAAGAACACAAAGAAAAAGAAAATGGAGAAGCAATCTACTTTTGTTCAATCTGAGGGACATGAAAGGAAGTAGGTATTAATGAAATAAACCTTAGAAAATGAATCTTGTGGCTGGGCACAGTGGCTGATGTCTGTAATCCCAGCACTTTAGGAGGCCGAGGCAGGCAGATCATTTGAGATGAGGAGTTGGAGACCAGCCTGGCCAACATGGTGAAACCCCCTGTCTACTAAAAATACAAAAAAATAGCTGGGCGTTGTGGTGCATGCCTGTAATCTCAGCTACTTGGGAGGCTGAGGCAGGAGAATTGCTTGAGCCCGGGAGGTAGAGGTTGCAGTAAGCTGAGATTGCGCCATGCACTCCAGCCTGGGCAACAGAGCAAGACTCTGTTTCCAAAAGAAAAAATTGAATCTTGTGACTGTGAATGGATGCTCAGCATCTCCCTAGGTAGCTTTGTTTGAGCAACATGTATTTTGCAAAGTATTTGTATTGTGATCGAATTGGAGAACTTCTACCCTCTGGCCTTTCTTGCCCTCCGTAGGACCATATGGAGTAGTCATAAGAGGTAGAAGGCTCTGTGAAGACCCAGAGTCCCTAACTCCCTGCTTAGAAAGCTGATGCTATGATTTGGCCATGTTCATTGTAGTACCATCCACTTAAGTCCAACGTTATCCATTTCAAAGCCATTAGCACTCTTACCTCATTTGATCCTAACATCATCATCTGATATAAGCTGAGCAGAGTCTCTTAAGAGATGACTCGGGTGGGGCAGGATGGCTCACGTCTGTAATCCCAGCACTTTGGGAGGCCGAGGTGGGCAGATCACGAAGTCAGGAGATCGAGACCATCCTGGCCAACATGGTGAAACCCTATCTCTACTAAAAATATAAAAATTAGCTGGGTGTGGTGGCACATGTCTGTGGTCCAAGCTACTTGGGAAGCTGAAACAGGAGAATCTCTTGAACCCAGGAGGTGGAGGTTGCAGTGAGCCGAGATCGTGCCACTGCACTCCAGCCTGGCGACAGAACGAGACTCCATCTCAAAAACAAAAAAAAGATGACTCAAGGTGGTTACATGACTTGCCTAAGGACCCACAGCACATAGATGGTAGAGCCTCCAAAACGGATTAAAATCTGATTCTTGGTCCAATTCTCTTTCCACTAAATCCCCCTATTGATTTTGCAAAGGGGATAAACATGAAGCCAAATAACAGATAACTAGATTTGTTAGGACGTTTCACTTTGTTTCAAGTTAAAATTTTCTGTAGTTGTTTGGATCCAACATTGAATCCAGTATAAATGAAGCAGGAACTGAAGTAAACTAGGGCACATTTAGGCCTGATGTTATGTGTCAAAATACCATTTAGATCTGTCTATTTGAATCTATATTCCAGGATTTTTCACAACAAAGAATAAATAAATAGATGCATTCTTGAGTACAATGCTTCATGAATTTGGGAGTTTCATTTGGTTATTTTTTTTTTTTGTATCCTGATTATTATTCCAAGCTTATCTTTTGATCTGCTAAGATAAGTGCTTTTTTAAAAAAAGAAATTGCTGTTGAAGGTGTTACTTTATTTTGACTTTGATATGTTACTTTATTCTGACTTTGATATGTTACTTTATTCACATTTTCTTGTCTCTCCTACTATATATTTCAGGGTCTTTTAGAAACAACCTTTTCATTTGCAAAATGCCAATTACAGGTTTTTAATAAAAAGGGGTGTGGTTGGACTTATTTGTTATTGTAGATTGAGTAAAAATCCATTAGTAAATTAAACTGAAATTACTTATTTCACAAAGGAAGAGAGACTTATAAATCAAGAAAACCAAGGTTACCATAGCAATCTCTGGCATCTAAAGATTAGAAACAGAAGACTATATTCTACTTTCTAGAAAACACTTCATTAGAGAAAAGATATATGATATGTCTTGAGGGTGGAATATGACAATAAAAGTAGATCACTGCTTAACAAAAATACTTCATTTTTTCCTCCAACTAAAAATAATGCAAGTAATTTGAAGCAATTTTTATCATAAATGTGCATAATACTTCTATCTCTGACACTGTTTGATATTTATTCAATAAGAGGAATGGGGGAGGACTGTGTGCTCAGCTGACTATGTTTATTAAAAATACCCTAGCTGTAGCAAAAACGTGTGGAAAACTGGGCAAAAGGAATGAAATTGTAGAAAGGCACTTTTTAAAAAGCAAGAAGAGAACCAAGGAGAGCAAAGTCAACTCTGAGGTAGACTTATTGTAGCAATTAATACACAATTGTGTGTTTGTGTGCGTGTGTCTTTGTGCGATTTCTGGTCTTTTGGCTCATCAAAGATACACCAAATAGACCTGCTGCAGTGGACATCTGCTGTTTTTGCCTGCCCAGCAGCCATTCCTCCTTTTGGTGACAGCATTTTAATTTCCCTTTGACAAATGACACTTTGCCCAACGTGTATGATCTTTTCGTGATATTCATTCAAGATATCCCGCTCTCCTCTGACCAAAGGGTAGGCACGTGACCCCAAACAGGCCAGCCAGACTGTCTCCTGGGCATCTGAATCTTTCATGAATGATACAAGGACCGGAAATGGTTGGCGGGGATCCATCTCAACTGTAGCACCATGAAGAGACTGTACTCTGCTTCCTGCAGTTTTGATATTCACAGCAGCCCACTTAACACCTTTTCAGAGGTCTGACTGCTCAGGTTTTTCTTGTATTCAGATTTATTTATTTATTTTTAATTAGCTTAAGTTAGCCAGAGTTAGCTTCTGTTACTTATAGCCAAATCCTAACTGATATTCATGCCACCGGGGAAGGAGACACTACAGATTGCTAGTGCGTGTATTTTACAATTTTCCATTTTATAATTGAGTATCATTTGCGAAGGACTATGATCCAAACATCCGTGTTTTCTAGAGACTGGATCCGGTACTTCTTACTAGGATCTTCATCCTGAAGGCAACTTCAGTATGATTAAATCTTGTTAAATTTGAGATTCAGGATACATGGGAGGAAGAAAAAGCATGGCGAGTTTTATGACTCAGTAGTCTAATTTGATGAATCCAGTAAAGCTTCAAACTGAAAGGGAGAAAGCACATCAAGGCTCTGGATACTAAATACCCATGGGAAGGATTTTGTGTACCAAAGACAACAGTGGACAAAGACTCCACAACATGAAGCCTAGCTAAGAAGAAAAGCTTTACTAGTTACCCAAGTATTTTATAGAACTAGGAATTTTTTTTTTTTTTGAGATGGAGTTTCACTCCTCTTTTCCAGGCTGGAGTGCAATGGCACGATCTTGGCTCACCGCAAACTCCGTCACCTTGGTTCAAGTGATTCTCCTGCCTCAGCCTCCCAAGTAGCTGGGATTACAGGCATGCACCACCACGCCCAGCTAATTTTATATTTTTAGTAGAGACAGCGTTTCTCCATGTTGGTCAGGCTGGTCTCGAACTCCCAACCTCAGGTGTTCCACCCGCTTCAGCCTCTGAAAGTGCTGGGATTAGAGACTTGAGCTACTGTGCCTGGCCAACTAGGATCTTTTATTAAAGCAGTTTAAAAAAAAAACTTAGCAGACATAGCAGCATTATTCACAATGGCTAAAATAGAGAAGCAACCCGTGTTCACTGATGAATAAATAGATAAGGAAAATGTGTCATATGCATACAGTGTCATAGTACTCTGGGGAGAGGGATAGATCAGAAGTTGTTGTTTCACGGATGCAGAGTTTCAGTTTTACAAGGTGAAAAGAGCTCTGGAGATAGATGGTGGTGGTCGTCGTACAACATCATTAATGTATTTAATACAACTGAACTGTGCACTTAAAAATTATTAAGATGGTAAATGTTACGTGAATTTTGCCAAAATTTTTTTTTTAAAAAAAGAGCGTAGTGGATAAAAGTAATCTGTTTTATGTGAAGGACATTAAGGCAAGGGCTGTTTCTGTGAGTTGGATATACAACGCCATACCCTGAGACTCACAGTTTTTATTTTCATTTTTTTCATAATCCATCTTTGGGAATTTCTTTCACAAATTAGAGAGATCAGATGAGCCCATTTTTTCAGATGTAAAACATTAGTGTATCCAGTAAATAATTTATTCTAAATAACAAAGCTAGTAAGTAGATAAGACTAGTAAAGTCCTTGCTCTTAACAATCTGAATGTCTATATATTTTATAATTTTAAAAATTTCAAATTCCATGAGTTTCATAAGATGCATTATACCTTATGTGTACGGCATCATATGTATAGTATGGTATATAGGGATTTCTCTCAATGTCCAAATATAGTTTCAGCCTCAGAAAGATGCTCAACTTTTCTCAGCTCTCCAGATGTTCTGAACTTCATATGCTCCTCTAGAAATAATAGTCAATAGTAATGCTGATAATAACAATAGTCAGATATTATAGATCATTTGTTATTTCTCATACTTTGCTAACTCCAGGATATGAATTAATTCATTTAATCCCCACAACAACTTTGCAAAGCAGACATTATTCTTATTACTGTTATCCTCCTTTTATAGATAAAGAAACTTGAACTCAGAGAAGCAGACGTAGCTTGCCCAAAGTAAACTTTCCAGTTACTGAGAGGTAGAGGTAGGACTCAAACACAGGAAGCTTGACCTCGGACCCTAAAACTTCCAACACGACTTCTCCACTTTCTAAACTTGAACTCCACTGTTGCTTGGCAGGCTAGATCTTTGACTTATTCTTCTCTAAAGGGTGGTGCTAAAAGTGACTGAGAGGCCGGACACGGTGACTCATGCCTGTAATCCCAGTACGTTGGGAGGCTGAGGTGGGCAGATCACAAGGTCAGGAAATTTAGACCATCCTGGCCAACATGATGAAATCCCGTCTTTACTAAAAATACAAAAATTAGCTTGGCATGGTGCCGCATGCTTGTAGTCCCAGTTACTTGGGAGGCTGAGGCAGGAGAATCGCTTGAACGAGGGAGGCAGAGGTTGCAGTGAGCTGAGATCACGCCACTGCACACCGACCTGGTGACAAAGTGAGACTCCATCTCAAAAAAAAAAATAAATAAAATAAATAAAAATGAAAATAAAAGTGACTGAGAACAATGTGTTTGTTCATAACCATAAAAAGAAAGTCAAATTAAATTCTTCCTTAGAAACAGGGTATCATTCTTTCTTTATTTGAATTAGTAATTGTAACTAATTCAAAGGTACTGTTCCCACACCATCTCCCAGGCACCTAGCTCTTCTTCTATTAGTTTTATCTTAAGCCCCAACTAGAATCCATCCTTAGTTAACCTTCCTAGACGTTAGTTATCTGCTCCTCTGTTCTCCTGAAGAATAGCTGATGGCTATAATGGAATTTTTTGGTTATACAGCTGACTTCTTCATTAGACTGTAAATTATTCTACATTGGACATTCTACTAGATTATTGATCATTCTACATTCTACTGGATTATTGATCATTCTATTCCCAGAGCCTAACACAATGCCTGGCACATGGCAGCACTTAGTAGTAAGTGTCAATAAATAAATGATCTAGTGAAGTCTTTATCTGAAATCCAAATTGACCTCTGCTCTGCAAGTACATTTTAAAAAACAGCACTCCTCATATTTCATGTCCTCCCCTTCCATAGATTTCAATTATTTACATCAGAATTACTTAATCATGTGGCAGATAATTAAGGAATACATTATTTATGTTACATAAATTAACCCAGCATTGCTTCTCCCCTCTTTCCCCTTGGCTGTGGAGTCTAGATTTCAGGTATCTCACAACAATCTTTGGCATCTTCTGTGCCCAAGCATTAGCACCGCCTTGGTTGCTGGTTCTGCTGGGTTCTTTGACAAGCTTCCTTTTCAGCACTTGTGCTCCCAATCTCTTTTCTCAATCCTATTGCTGCTATCCCTTGGTTTTTAGTCCTGGTGACTGTGTAACCATAGGCAGCCCCTTAACTTCTTTGGGCCTCAGTTTCCTCATCTGTTAATGGCTCACAACGTTGCAGTAAAGACTTAACGAAGGAATGCCTTGGACTCTTTAGAAAATAAAATGTCAGCTTAATCATTCCATGTTCCAGAATACACTGGTATCCTATTGCATGTCTGTAGGAGGCATCTATATTTACCAGCAATAAATCAGGGTTACAAAACTGGAATGCTGGAGCTGGAAGCATTTTATCATCATAAACTATTCCAATTTCTCTTTCTCAAATGGCAAAATAGGCACAGAGTGCATAAGTCATTTTCCAAGCTTATTAAACTATTAATAGTAATGATGAACATTTATTAATGATAACTTTTTTTTTTCTTTGAGATGGAGTTGCTCAGGCTGGAGTGCAATGGCATGATCTCAGCTCACTGCCACCTCTGCCTCCCGAGTTCAAGCAATTCTCCTGTCTCAGCCTCCTGAGTAGTTGGGATTACAGGTGCCCACCACTACGCCTGGCTAGTTTTTAGTATTTTTAGTAGAGATGAGGTTTCACCATGTTGGCCAGGCTGGTCTCGAACTCCTGATCTCAAATGATCTGCCCTCCTTGGCCTCCCAAAGTGCTGGGATTACAGGCGTGAGCCACCATGCCTGCTGATAACTAACATTTAATGAGTCTTGGTCCATACCAGGCATCATGCTAAGGGTTTGACATCATGCTAAGGGTCATTCATTGCATTTAATGACCACAGTATATTGAAAACAGTATCATTATTCTCATTTGACTGTTCAGGAAACTGAAGAAACAGTGAGGTAGCAAGTATCAGTGTCACAGTTCAATCCCAGGCTCATCTTAGATCAAGAGTTCAAGTTCTTGTTCATTATGCCTAATTACTTCCCTCACAGAGTAGTCAGTTAGGGGTAGAGCCCATATTAGGCACCAGAACCCTGGCCAATTGCTTCCAAGTCAGTGAATCTGTGTGATACCATCTCTTAGCCTACCAAACGTTCAGCTGCACCCTCATAAGTGAACAGCCCATCTCAGAAAGAATATCTCCTTGGGGCAGAAGCAGCCACACTAGGTTCCTAATGACTCTTGACAGAGCTTTATGGCTGAGCTCTGCCTGTCAGCAGCCATGCATCTATTTAGATATCCTCTTAATGTCAACATTTGTGCTCATGGAGTTTTCCCATTGCTAAGAGCACTCTCCTTTGCCACCAAATGGTAAATGCTCTCTGAAATATCTGTAACATTTTCACACCTAATGGACGCATCTGAGGACATTGGTTAATAACATACATTGAATCCACAGACAATGGCTATTTCCTGTGATTTAGATGGGCACTTACTTGTGTGGTGTATGACACTCAAGTGTTCTGTCAGCCCCTAAACAGAGCTTTTTGATTTCAGATGTCAAAGATAACTGTTGATTCTGGCTCAGCAGTGTTCCATTTTCTGTCCAGTGTTTATGTGGAAGCAGTTGAAGGCTTCAGGAAATTTATGTAGCATGCCAGCATTTTAGTTCATATGAAGGAAAATTTTGTTGCCCATCTTTGCTGCATGGACTATGTGTTTTATTAAATTTGCAATGATGGTTGAACATGCTGTGTTGCACAGAAGACAGAGTTTCCCCTAGAGAAGAGATCCTGTGTCTGATTGACAGGGCAGGTGACCACAAGGTCAAGGTTGCTTAGTGGTATCGGCCATCTGTTATCTTGGCAAGTATTTGACTGGAGGGCATTAATGTGTTTGTAATTTCCCACTTGATCTGAGAATAGGGTTAAAAGACATTGTCGCCATTGGGAGCTGCAGAGCAGATTTGCACCAGCAGTCCACTTCCTGGCTTCTTGCTCAGAATGGCACGGGCTGTGCTCAACTTTTATTTTTGGGTACCCCTCCCTGACAAGTCATTGAGAGGGCAGCCCATTTTTTGTCATGCTGCTTGTAGAGAAAAGCAAAAAGCAGCTCCCATCAGCGGGATTATAATAAACAGATTTTAAATCACTCTGAAAGGTCTTGATCATTAGAAACCTTTCTAAAGTAAAACAGCCAACTCTTCAGTTTTGTTAGAAAGCAATGAAATCTCAATATCTATTCGGGTGTTCATTTCTCATTGCTCCATCTAGCTGGGAAGTCTGTGCTGAAACAGAGGATTTTGATTAAGCACTTAATATGCAAGGAGACATCTACCTATTGTTGAGCCTGCAATCTGGGTGAGAACAGAAGTTATAGCTCTAGAGCTTTTGTGGTAAACAGTCAAGTCATTTCCTTATACCTTCATCAATGTAAAATCTTCAACAAGTAAAACACTTCAGAGAAAGATCAGCTACAAAATGTCCTCACAGCCAAACTGAAAGCACAGGAGAGCCATACTGACAGGAAACAAGATTTCAACATCATAATGAATGCACTGGTGTATCCTGCTAGCTATTGATCTACTGAGTTTAGGCAGCTCTTTGTTTTAAACTATAACAAGGAATAAAAGCAGATGGAGACGAAATTCTTAAGAAGACTATAAGTGAATCAAGAAAAATAACATATTTTCAGACTTGGTGTGCTTTAAAAAAGAATAAAGTCACCCGAAAAGATAGGAAGATTTATCAAGAAGACTCACTGCTGACGTTTAGCTTTTGGCTGGGAACTTCAACTCCCTAGAAATGTTAGTCTAGCAGAGGACCAACATGTGTAAGTTAAACTTTCAGAAGAAATCTAAAAACCTCAAAATATTATGAAGATAAATCCAAATCTCTCTCTCCTCATAATTTTTATCTCCATCCAAATCATGACTGAAGACACTCAAGCAAATGTGTAGACCTTAAAACTGGCAATATCTTTGCAAAGGATCTTTTGGCCCAGTTCGAAAGATAGTAGATTTTCTCATCTCAGAGAGATGGAGAGATTAGGGGATTCTGGCGGGATTTGGAGCGGGGGTGTCTTACTGTTTTGACCATTGTGGATAACACTGCTTTTGACTGATAACAAGAAAATCATTCCCCTAAATTCCTGCTTTCCTTATATTTCCTAAAACGTATTCAGATACGTAAGGAATCTCCTTTAAATTGTTTTAATAACAGACCCAAAACTGAATACTATAAAAGAATTAGCATTCGCTTTACATGCCCAATACGAGAATAAACTAATGTAGACATACTGTCAACTAAACCTTCCACCTGGGAAGAAATGCTCTCTACTGTTCTTACTATATCAGACTGGTGTTTTCTGAGCTCTAGAGAAGTTTTATAGACCTTTGTTATAGGCCTGGTAAAAAATAACTGACAAAGGTTAGAGAATCACCAAGTGATCAAAACCAAGTTGCTTTGCCTTTCTAAATATGTTTGCTTAATTACAGAGAAATTTTTTTGCAATGAATCATCTTAGTTTTCCTTCATCTGATTTTTGTTTTTTGTCTTTCATTCCTGAAGGATGATTTCATTGATATAAAATTCTGAGTTGACAGTACTTTTCTTTCATCACTTTAAAAAGGTTTTAAACTCCCTTCTGACTTCCATTGTTTTTGAAAATAAATCTGCAGTCATTCAAATCTTTGTTTTCCTATAAATGACACATTGTTTTTCAAGATTTTTTTCTTTGTCTTTAGTTTTCGGTCACTTAATTATGATATTTCTGGGCATGGATTTCTTTGAGTTTACCCTATTTGGGATTCACTGACCATTTTGAACCTGTAGATTTAAGTCTTTCATCAAACTTGGGAAATTTTGGGCCATTTTTTTTTTCAAATTGTCTTAGTACTGTACTCTTTATCCTCAGAGAGACAAATGTAAAAATTAGCTTATTTTGACACAGATTCTGTGGGTTTTTCCAAACTTGTTTTAGCTCTTTGTTTTTCAGTGTGGATACTTTCTATTTTTTTATCTTCAGATTCACTTACTATTTCCTTGGTCATCTCCATTCTGCACTTAGCTCATCTTATGAGATTTTACTTCCATTTGTTATATTTTTCAGTTGATTATTCCAATTAATTTTTCTTTTTATCATCTTTTTCTTTAAGGAGACTTTCTATCTTCTCAGTTGTTTCCTGTGTGTTTGCACTTGCTTTTTAAAATATACTTATACTTTAAATTCTTTATCAAATAATTCCAACATTTTTGTCATCTGGGCATTGCTATCTGATAACTCTCTTTTCCCATGTAAGTTAAAATTTTTCTGGCTCTTTGTATATCAGGTAATTTTGGATTAAGTTATGGACATTTGAATATTAGGTTTGAAGACTCTGAGCCTTGTTAAATATTACAGGGAATATTTATATTTTTGTTTAAGTGCATTAGGTTCAAGCTGCAAGTTACAATGTGGCTTCTGTGGGCTATGGCCCCAATGCCACTTCAGGGTCCAAACCCTTTGCAGTGCTATTCTGATCTGCTCCACCTATTTGCCACGTAATGGGCATCATAGGGTCCGAACAGTGGTCTGTTAGTTAAGCTATCAAATTATTGAATGCACTTCCTAGAATCAGTTCCATGGATGCACAGCTAGGAGGTGAGTCCAGCAGTTCATAAAGATATTTATGAGATTACTTCCTCAAACTTCTTCTCCACAATCTCCCCCAATACTTTCTAATTCCCTGAAAGTATTGGGGGAGATTGCCCTTTTTAGTTCCCCATCCAGATTCTGGGGCTTTGATAATCTCACTGTTGTGTACTTCTATAATTTTGTCTGTATCCAGGGCTGAGTGGTGTGAGGACAGAAAGAGAGGAAAAAAACATGACAAAATGATGCTCAACCCAATCTCTTGAAACCATAGGTCCACAAAAGGAAGAGGAAAATATTTCCACTCAGGTTTTTGGCTCCTATGCGCCCCCCTTTCCACCACCTGTAATACTGCTACAGGATTGCTTGGGAGGTGGCGTGTGAGAAATGAAGAAAATAATGAAGGAAGAAAAAGGGGGAAGTATATTATCTCTCTGAGTGTTGGGAATTCCCTTTCCCCCTCTTCCACCTGTAGAGACAGTGCTCTTTTCATCTGTACCTCAATGCCTCTTTTGGGAATCAGATTACATTGATATCAGGTTGAGAGGAACCAGCAGAAAAAATCAGCAGAATCACTGCTAGTTCAGTACTACTATGAATTCTTGTCTTTTCCTCCAATCTTCTATTTATTTTTCAGAGTCTTCAAATAGTTCCTGCAATAATTCTTTCCAGCTTTGATAGCTGTATTCAGTAGAGAGAGAGAGGATAGAGTATGCTTACTCCACCTTATGTGGCACTGGAATCGGCTTACTAAACTTTGAAGTATTAGTAATAATAAGACAAGCCTCACATAAAGCTTTTAAAATACTTAATACAGTTCTTGAAATTACAATGTTCGTGCCACTAATTCAGCTTTACTATTACTACGAGAAAAAAAGAGGTTGCAACTATGCATTAGTGAATTTTAGAAATAGATACTTTGAGTGTTGTCCATGGAGTGAGTACTTGCATCAAGTTCACAGCAGCTTGTCTGTTCTTTAAGTTCACAAACTGACTTAAGTGAAACTTCATATATGCTGCTGTAAGTACTTTTAGCAGAGAATTCTACTAGATGATTATGGTTCATCATTTTCTTGTGTGATGAACTGACAAATGTTACTTTTAACAAATCTTTAATACACGATTTATTCTGTTTTTTAAAGGAAGGAAAAAAAGAATATCCAGTTCATTAAGACAGAGGCTCAGAATATCAATCTATTTCTATTGTTTTATCTTCAGATTCACTTACTATGTCCTTGGTCATCTCCATTCTGCTGTTTAGGTTAACCTTGTGAGATTTTACTTCCATTTCTTATATTTTTTCAGTTTATAATTCCAATTAATTCTTCTTTATATAATCTTTTTCTTTGAAAGATGAAGTATGAAAGAAATCACTCTGCAAACCTTTCACATTTTTTACACTCTACAAACATGCATATCTAATATAATTTTAAGTTGTATCCCAGGGGAAGCTGGGTGCTGTGGGCCTCTAAGGACGATGGTCCACTTTAAGTAAGATTTCTTTTAAGAAGAAACTAAAGCAAAGGATTTGGGGTATCCAAGATATGAGATATTACTGGAGCCTTCTAATTTTTTTCCTAAATGGGAAGGTAGGTCCAATTGGAAATATGTTCCCTGGTTCTATTTTTTGCCTTTTCTGGTACTTCTCTGCTATACTTCCTAGTTTTTAAAAGATCATGTTGTCTGTTTTCTCACCCAACAACACGATAAGTGACTTCTTACTAAAGTTTTGTTTGAAAACTACATTGCCTCTCTTGTGGATAGGGAACTGTTAAAGAATAGGAAAGCTGAGAGGATGGTAGAATTTCAGGCATGGTGGGTGGCAAGAGAGAAAATTTCTGAGTCATGGGCCATTCCATCTTCTAAAATTAAGCCCCATGTGTAAATCCTCCTTTATAATCATAAATGTTCTTCTTATGTCTTGATATTATCCTTGAAACACATTGATTTTAGCACTATCATTCATAGAGCATGAAAAGGTCAATATTATGTAGCATCTCTATAAGAAAGAGGAACTCAATTAACCATTTATTAATGTATTAGTGAATGAGGACAGCAGTTCTCGAACAAACTGTAAATGGTAACTGTGGCTGTTGTTTCCCAGTGACTCTGTACTTTTTGTTCTGTGATGACAATATCCTATTTCCGAAAGGGATGACTAGTTTGTAAAACAGTGTCCTCTTCCTTGTAGAATCAGATTGCTAATACTGAAAGAATGGGTTTCTTCACTTAGAAGTTTGCTATATCTCAGGTTTCCAAATGACAAAAAGTGTTTAATGTTACCTATAAAATAATAATACTAATAGCTAAAATTCATCAAGTCCTTATACGTGCAAGCATTATGTTATGTCCTGTATACACGTTCACACACCTACTACACAGTGATCAGTTATTGTTTCTATTCATATTTTACAGACATGTAAACTGACACTTGGGGAGGTGAAGCACATTTCTCAGGACAGTTCGGGAGGTAAATGACAGAGCTAGGATTTAAACCTAGGTTTATTTACTATTAAGGCCAGAGTTTTTACCATGTAGATGTAATTAAATAGGAAACAGCTGTTGCTCATAATCTTTTAGGGTTTTAGATGTGCCTGGGCATGAAATAGTCGGGCTCCTGAAACAGTCGTTGTGGCAATAACAGGGCATCCAGGGTTATCTTCTTTTCTGGTTCCCATGGAGCTCCAGGAGGATCTCTGCTGCCTACCCTGCAGTTGCACCACTTCCCACCTTCATTGGAGCTACCACTGGCTCCCAGAAGTTCCATTACCCTAATGCCTCACTGAACTTAAATTTGCATCCTTAGAAAAACTGGCATTGGCTCTGTTTCTTTCCCACTATGATGCAGCCATATTTGCTGTTGTTGGAGTCCTCTTCTTCCAATTCTTCACAATGCTATCGTCCTCTTACCTTTTATATTTTATTTTATTTTAGAGACAGGGTCTCACTTGGTTGCCTAGGCTAGAGTGCGGTGGTGACATCATAGCTCACTGCAACCTCAAACTTCTGGGCTCAAATGATCATCCTGCCTCAGCATCCCAAGTAGCTGGGACTACAGGTACATGTCATCACACTTGGCTAATTTTTATTTTTATCTTGTAGAGACAGAGTCTCGCTATGTTGCCCAGGCTGATCTTGAACTCTTGGTCTCAAGTAATCTTTGCCTCAGCCTCCCAAAGTGCTGAGATGGCAGGCATAATCCCACTTCACTTGGCTGCCATTTTCCTCTTACCTTTTATGTCTCCTTAAAGAAGGCTTCTGTGACCACATAAGCATATTGTATCTGTACTCCCACTTCTGCTTATTTCCACTAGGATACTGTGTTTGTCCGTTGCATGCTACTATAACAGAATATCACAGACTGGGTAATTCATAAAGAACAGAAATTTATCTCTCGCAGTTCTTGAGGCTGGGAAATCCAAGATCATCTGGTGAGTGCTACTGTCAGCTTCCATGATGACGCCTTGAATGTTGCATTCTTTGGAGAGGAGGAACATTGTGTCATCACATGGCAGAAACTGGAAGGGCAAAAAGGAATGTACTCCCTCTGTCAAGCCCTTTTATAAAGGCCTTTGCTGTCATTCACAAGGAAGGAGCCCTCCTTATCTAATTGCCACTTAAAGGCCCTTCCTTTAGGCCAGGGGCAGTGGCTCACACCTGTAATCCCAGCACTTTGGGAGGCCAAGGCAGGCAGATCACCTGAGGTCAGGAGTTCAAGATCAGCATGGCCAACCTGGCCAAAACCCATCTCTACTAAAAATACAAAAAATTAGCAGGGCGTGGTGGTGCACACCGGTAATCCCAGTTACTTGGAAGGCTGAGGCAGGAGAATAGCTTGAACTCAGAAGGCTGAGGCAGGAGAATAGCTGGAACCCAGGAGGCAGAGGTTACAATTACCTGAGATCGCACTACTGCACTCCAGCCTGGGTGATAGCGCAAAACTCCATCTCAAAAAACAAAACAAAACACAGCAAAACAAAACACCCTCACTGTTAAGTCGATCATATTGACCATTAAGTTTTAACACATGAATTTTGGAAGGGACACATTCAAAGTATAGCAGGTACTAATTACCGTTTGTAAATATGCGTGTATTTGGTACTTAACTTACCTGTATTTTCACCCATTAGATAGTAAATTCCACAAAAATGGGATCCATTTCTGTTTTACTCTTCAGAATCTTCTCGATGTTTAACATTGTGACCAGCATTTGATGAACATGAAACACTTGTTGAATGTGTGAATCACATTCAACCTTGGTTTGAGCCCCTTAAACTACAGATGGGATTTAATATAACCAACATATAAAGGTGACTGCATGTAGAACAAGGTATAGGAAGAAAATATTGTAAGTTACATTTACATTTACTATTTATGTAAATAAAAAGTATGGAATTAGCTTTAAAACGTTTTACCTACAAATTCTTCTGAGCTATCCTTGGGGGAGAATAAGAATCCCATATAAGGCTGTGTTGGCAGAAACCCCCTCACGCTATTGTCTATGATACGTATATTGAGATATATTGCAATTTATACATCTTTATTAAATGGATCTGCAGAATATCTTACCAAGTTCCAACTAAACTAACATGGACAAATATCACATGCAGATTCTTGCAAAGATGCTGTAGATTGGAGATGATAATATACTAATAATTAAGCACAAATGAATAATTGAAAATAAAGAAACCGAAACTTCTAGTGCTAGAATGAAATCCTTTAAAGCCATAAAACCATGTAAAAAACAAGCAAACAATTATCTAATCAGATTTGACTCATTGAAAAGTTGGTGCCCACGAAGCTAATTTATCAAGAAGAACACCTTATTTAAAGATTTATATTTACTGTTGTCAAGGATCAACTTTGCACTGTGTGTTGTGCCTTGAGATAGATATCAGCTAATGTTGGTAGAATTAAGCCATCACAATTAGCAAGACATTTAAAGACTAACCATCTGAAACTTGAAGGCAAACCCTAGAGTTGTTTCGGGGATATTAAGAAGCATACAATGCTCATTCCAGTACCTTACTAAATTTTGTTACACTTAATGATTAAAGGGTAGAAGACTATTTTGAGATTTCTTAAGAGCAAGAAATAAAAGAGCCACATACTTGTTCTTCTTACTACGGTAAAGATAGTTGAAGTAAGATACAAAAAATAATGTACAGCACAAATTAAAATAGTTACACTTGTCGATAAACACTGCAAAATATTGCAAAAAATTATGTAAAAATAATGCATAAAAGTATTAATAAAATGTGAAGAAACAACTATCATTTTGAATTGTAAAATATAAAACATCTGTAGAGTTTAATAAAGGTACAGGAATTATAATTTGTCCCAATTTATGGTATTTGCTAAATTTTGATTCAATAACGTATTATAAAGTAAACTTTTTATTTTGAACAACTATAGAAAAAGTGTTCCCAAGAAGTTATATTTTCACTATCCTACAGTTTGTTTAATACAAACTATGATTTATGGAAATACGTGGGGTTCTACCAGTGAGTGAAATTATTGATGACGTAGCTATGTTGATAGAATAAAAATGATTCGGAATTAGGGTTACAACAAAGGCACCAGATGTGCAGTTCATTCGACACCTCATCCAGTTACAAACTAGTAATGCACACGTTAATATCTGTTATCAACAATCTAGCTAATTTCATAAAAGGATGACTATTAAAATATAGAAGAGCCTTTATACTCTACAGATGCTTCTCAACTTATAATGGAGCATGTATTACCATCATGATTTGAGGAGCACACTGAGTGCCTATCACCTTCACACTATTATAAAGTAGAAACACTATAAGTCAACCATTGTAAGTTGAACCAGCTGTATAATGAAATGGGGATTAATTACAAAGACTTTTTGTTCCTCATAGAGATTCTCAGATTTTCTCCTGGGAAATTCTTAAAAGAGTTATTGTATTAAAAGGTAAGTTATATCTTTTAATACAATAGTGTGCTACCTAGTTAATGTGCTCCCTAGAAGATACATAATGTTAAAAATGCATAGTTAGCCTTTTTGACATAAAGGTGGTATTTCTTACATTGGAAGTGAAAGAAATGCATAATTTTAAAAACCTCTTACTTTGGGAATGCATTTTGAAATATTTGGAAAAATTTACATGGATAGACAGTTTTGTTGTTGAAAATCTGTCACATTTAAAAAGAAAACAAAATCCATGTCTAAGTACTAAAAATTTATTATTATTATTATTATTATTATTATTCATAATAGAGCCAGAGTCTCACTGTGTTGCCCAGGGTGGTTTCAAACTCCTGGGCTCAAGTGATCCTTCTGCCTTGGGCCTCCCAAAGTGCTGGGATTACCAGCATAAGCCACCACACCTAGCCTAAAATATTTTTAATGGTATTTCCAAATTCCTTTTAAAATCTTCCAAATAATATTTTAAAGTTGGGTTTTGAACTAATCTTTTACAAATACAAAAATATAACAGTTTATGAATAGTTTATAAGAATAGCTGAATGACATTAAAGAAGCTGACATTTATGAGCCACATTTAAGAAAAAAATTACATAATTAATAGATGAGATTTAAAAATAAATATCATGACTTAGTAAGTTCTGTCTATTATTTTTATCAATGACAATGATTAAGAATACCTGTTTGAAAATAAAAATCAAACAGAACTTGGACCCAGACCTGTGAATCATTGTAACAAAAAGTGAATATTCAATTAGTTTGCCTTTACTAAAGTTGTATCAGTGATGATGATGATGATGATGATGATATTCTTCTACTTCTAGACCCTAAAATACAAGAAGAAACAACAGACTATCTATTGGATAAGTCCACAGTATATGCCTTATAAAGTTTTTCTTACATCCAAATATACCATTTTCCCATTCTTAAACTTCTAATCAAACAAAAAAGCAATAAAATGCTTATTTGCCAAATGATACTATCTGCAAAATAATGATAACTATTATTAATATATTTTAGAAACAGATGATGTAGAACCAATAATGTGTTAAATAAAAGAATATGACATTTTGTGCTTATTTTATCTTTTTTTTTTTTTTTTTTTTTTTGAGATGGAGTCTCGCTCTGTCACCCAGGAAGGAGTGCAGTGGCGTGATCTCAGCCCATTGCAACCTCTGCCTCCTTGGTTCAAGCGATTCTTCTGCCTCAGCCTCCCGAGTAGCTGTGACTACAGGCACACGCCACCAGGCCCGACTAACTTTTTTTTTTTTTTTAATAGAGACAGGGTTTCGCCATATTGGCCAGGCTGGTCTCGAATTCCTAACCTCAAGTGACCCTCCTGCCTCAGCCTCCCAAAGTGCTGGGATTACAGACGTGAGCCACCACACTATCCTTTCAAATTTCCATTTTCATGTGTTTCAAAAATCGATTCACATAAATTAATTAGTATATGTTATATGTTTATAAAGCGCATTTAAATAGAATTTACTGGGTTCATGCTCAAAACACTTCTCTTTGGAAGGGTGCTCAAATTAAAAAGATGGGAGGCCAATGGAGTGAGTTTTCTGTCCAAGTGATTTGTGGCACTGGGGTCAGACAGCTCTGTATTTGAAGATCAAGCCTACTGTATGCTTACTGGTTAGCATTCTCTGAACCCCAGTTTCCATTTCCGTACAATAGAGATAAAATTACGTAATTCACACATAATAAGAAGTATGTTATATAAAATATAAATCACAGGGGTAATGCCTAATAAAAGTATGATATATTTTAATCTTTAAAAAAATCAATAACCTCATAGGTTGTCATAGAGTATGTGGAAAGGTGACAACATATATGGAGGACATATTAGTCCCAGGCAGATGAGGGTTCATCTAGATACGGGAGCAGGAATGATAACCAGCATTGCTTATAATTGTACTGAAAATCGAAACTGAGACTTAGTTGAAAAGAGTTTTTATGAATAAATTGTGTAATATTTCTTTAAGTAGACAGTTTATGAGTAAAAATAAATGTACTAACATGGACTGATAATGGCTAATAATGTACTAACCTCTCAAAAACCCAATTTTGATGCCAGGTACAATGTCTCAATGCCTGTAATCCCAGCAGTTTGGGAGGCCAAGGTAGGAGGATCACTTTAGGCTAGGAATTTGAGACCAGCCTGGACAACATAATGAGAGCCTATCTTTATAAAAAATAAAATAAAAATTAGCAGGGCATGGTGGCACGTGCCTGTAGTCCCAGCTACATAGGAGACTAAGGCAGGAAGATCACTTGAGGTCAGGTGTTCTAGGCTGCAGTGAGCTATGATGGAGCTGCTGCACACCAGTCTATGTGGCAAAGCGAGGCACTCTCTAAAAACGAAGTAAAACAAAACAGTTAACATAATTTTGAGTTTAAAATGATCAAATTTTTTTTAAACAGGAAGTTGTACAATATAACAACCCTTGTAAAATGTTTGGAAACATGAAAAGCAATATAGTATATTGTTCACAGATAAATGCATCTAGAATGAACGTATTAAGAAAAGTTTGGGAATTATATACATCACTTTCAGGATAATGGTTACCTCTAAGTGCATGGAAAAGGAAAGCAGTTAGGAGATAAAAACATGTACTTCAATAGGAATTGTAAAGTTTCATCTTTGTAAACTGAGTGATAAAAACACAAAAGTTTATTATATTCCTTTATATGCTTTGTTATTGCCATATATTTTACTATTTTAAAGAAATCAAAGAATGGAAAAGACTTGTCTTTACACAAAGTAGTGCATGGCTGACCATTTGAGAATGCTGTCTTAGAAGAAAAGCAGGAAGGAAGAAAGGAAGGGAGGGAGGAATTGAGGGAGAGAAGAAGGGAGGGGAGGAAGGAGAGAGAAATATTTTCCGTAAAAGTAATTTTCTTGGCATTTTTCTTCAAAAGCCATCTTGGACAAGCAAGTCAAAGAACAAAAAAGGCATTGGGGGTGGGGAGAGCACATCTGGTTAATGGGCTGATACTGAATATTTAATTATTTCACTTTTGACACAAGGCCATGTTTTAACATCTTGAACATCCAGGTAACTTTCCCTGTGTGAAGTCTGAGTGAAAAAAGGAAATGCATTGTTAGTCTCCACACTTTCCTCTTTTTATTTTAATAAGAAACTGTATCATCCTAGGCAGACAATTTGATGTCATATATTTTCTATGATATTTTCACAGTGCGCACCAGGGTGCCTGCACTTTGCAGCTATATGACACGCAGGATTATTATTTTTTTCTTTTCTTATCATCAGAGCCTCAAAAACAAGCTCCATGGCACCAGGCACAAAGACTATCAATAAACATTCCATCTTTTCATTTTTCTCCTGTGTTATTTAATAAGGGAAAGACAGAGCCATGATTTTTAACTATCAGACAGCAAACATTTTGGAAATAATTTCTCTCTTCAAGGGTTTTTGATGATGACCAAGAGTTCTCCCTACCTCCATCCTATGTTACTGCCCCAGGGGATGGACTAACGGCCTCACTGGGGGGTTGCAATTGAGGAAACTGCTGAGCACAGTTACTGACCTTCCCATGGATCAGACTGAAGGGGCTGGGTGAGAATCTGTGGCTCTTGCAGTCACCCGTCTGTGTCTCCTCCATGGCTGTATCCAACCAGTTCCCTCCATGTCTTGTCTTTGCTATCAGTGGGAGTGGCTTGCCGACATTCCTGGCATCCTGGCAGAATGAAGGCCACTCAAGTTAGCATACCAGCAATGCAGCCTGGTTGCTAGGGAGCTGCCCTCTGAGCATCCCTTGATCTATTTTTAAATTTCCTTGCTTGTTTCCTCTCTGAAAGGAAGCGAAGAATAATACAGCTTGCTTTTCTGCTCTTTTAAGAAACAAAGTAACCAACAAGGCTAAGACCTGTTGTGAAGTTAAAAAGCATTTGCTAATTAAGCTTCAGAATGTTATGGTGTTTGTGCCCATTTAGTTTCTGCTTAATTAATTTGCAGATAAGGCAGCATCTCAGAAGAGGTAGAAGCGAAGGTCTATAAGGAGTACAGGTGAAATTTGCTGGTACTTTTTTCCTTTATACTCCATTGATGGTGCTCTTGAACCACTACCCTTCCTAGAGTTTAACAATAACGCATTGTGAGCCCCCTAGAACCCCCCACCACCAGGAATAAATGAGAAATTTGGAGGGCTATTGAACAGTGAGTTTTCACAGCTGATACACAGAAAACTATTTAGCACAGGTGTTTTGGTAACTGTGAAATACTGAGGAAATTCAGTCTTCTGTGACACTTAGATTCACTGTCTTGTGTGGGATGGAGTCTTATGGAACTTGTAAAATATCTGTAATATAAATAAAAGAAGAAGAAGAACAAAATTAGCTTTTCACAGAACTCCAGAAATTGTTCCTTGTATGGAAGAGTCTTCCTTTTTGGCCACTGGTAACTAGCAGTTTTCTTGGTATTTTTTTCCAAGTTAAAATGAATCCAATTTCGAATGTTGTTAGCGAATTTTTAAAATGATGTGTTATATGCATGCAGGTGTGAAGAAATCTGGTGGAATAACAAGTGTGCTAGTCTCCATGTGTTATGATTTTTTTTGAGCCTTTAAGAGAAGATATTTCTCGTCTTCTCCACGGTCACTTTCAGCCCTCAACAGCAGTTGATCAACAAGGTTAGCAGCTGTTCACTCTCCACATTACAATCCTAGAAGTAAGTTACAATTTCTAGAACTGATAGTATAATAGTATTCCGCTGCCACCATTGGGAAGTCATGAGTTTGGATATTGCAGTTTCTCTGTACCTCAATATGGGGTTCAGAAAAATAGATGGATTTAAAAGGTACATCTATTTTAACAGACTAAATTTATATAGACTAAAATAGCCACATTTAGTCTATATAAATTTTCATAAAGCCCTTGGCTTCTCTTTTATAACCTTCAACCTAGCATATTTTACCAGATGAGATATTGCTAAATTACATACTCTCATAGCAGAATTTGTGTAGAAACTGCTAGAATTACAATGCAGTTTCTTTATTTAAAACCCACACTTTAATTTCTTGCATCTGTTGATGACATTCAGGGGCCAATCACTTATAAGTTCTTCATTACCTGTAATATTCCTAAGAACCCTATAAGGGAGATACTATTATTCCCATTTTAGCAGCCACAGTAACCCCAGTTTTCTGAGATGAATTATTTGGACAAGGTCATTCCACCCCACTGCTGTCACAGAGCCTTACTTTCTTAACTACTGTCTTGTGTGATTTCCCTTCTGTGGGTAATTAGTACAAGTTACTAATGTGTCCGGAATTGGTGGGTTCTTGGTCTCACTGACTTCAAGAATGAAGCCGCGGACACTCACGGTGAGTGTTACAGTTCTTAAAGGTGGCACGTCCAGAGTTCGTTCCTTCTGACGTTCGGATGTGTTCAGAGTTTCTTCTTTCTGGTGGGTTCATGGTCTCGCTGGCTCAGGAGTGAAGCTGTGGACTTTCGTGGTGAGTGTTACAGCTCTTAAGGCAGCGTGTCTGGAGTTTTTCATTCCTCCCGGTGAGTTTGTGGTCGCGCTGGCTTCAGGAGTGAAGCTGCAGACTTTCGCGGTGAGTGTTACAGCTCATAAAGGCAGCGTAGACCCAAAGAGCGAGCAGTAGCAAGATTTACTGCAAAGAGCAAAAGAACAAAGCTTCCACATTGTGGAAGGGGATCCGAGCGGGTTGCCACGGCTGGCCCAGGAAGCCTGCTTTTATTCTCTTATCTGGCCCCACCCACATCCTGCTGATTGGTCCATTTTACAGAGAGCCAATTGGTCTGTTTTACAGAGAGCTGATTGGTCCATTTTGACAGGGTGCTGATTGGTGCATTTACAATCCCTGAGCTAGACACAAAAGTTCTCCACATCCCCACTAGATTAGCTAGATACAGAGTGTGGACACAAAAGTTCTCCACGTCCCCACCAGAGTAGCTAGATACAGAGTGTGGATTGGTGCATTCACAAACCCTGAGCTAGACACAGGCTGCTGATTGGTGTGTTTACAAACCTTGAGCTAGATACAGAGTGCCGATTGGTGTATTTACAATCCCTTAGCTAGACATAAAGCTTCTCTGAGTCCCCATCAGACTCAGGAGCCCAGCTAGCTTCACCCAGTGGATCCCGCACCGGACCGCAGGTGGAGCTGCCTGCCAGTCACGCGCCGTGTGTCCGCACTCCTCAGCCCTTGGGTGGTCGACGGGACTGGGTGCCATGGAGCAGAGGGCGGCTCTCATCAGGGAGGCTCGGGCCGCGCAGGAGCCCATGGCGGGCGGGGGAGGCTCAGGCATGGCAGGCTGCGGGTCCCAAGCCCTGCCCCGAGGGGAGGCAGCTAAGGCCCGGTGAGAAGTCAAGCACAGCAGCTGTTTGCCCAGGTGTTAAGCCCCTCACTGCCCGGGGCTTGCAGGCCGGCCTTCCACTCCGAGTGTGGGGCCCACTGAGCCCACACCTGCCCGAACTCATGATGGCCCGCAAGCGACACGCACAACCCAGGTTCCCGCCCATGCCTCTCCCTCCACACCTCCCCGCAAGCTGAGGGAGCTGGCTCTAGCCTTGGCCAGCCCAGAAAGGGGCTCCCACAGTGCAGCAGTGGGCTGAAGGGCTCCTCAAGTATGGCCGGAGTGGGCGCCGAGGCCGAGGAGGCACCGAGAGCGAGCGAGGGCTGCGAGGGCTGTCAGCACGCTGTCACCTCTCACTAATGATAACTTGAATCCTTGAAAGACCTCTCAACTCACCAATGAGAAATCTTGAAATCTACCAGTTTGAAATCCTGAAGAGTTACACGTGGGGTAGCTCACTCTTAAATCCTGAGCCAGGGGGTGGCAGGGTGGCACACAGGCTTAGGGGATGGCAAAATAGAAATTTTAATGCTAGCCTCTGTACTAACTTAACCTGGATAAGTTACCAAAATGCAATTTCCTCAACTGTAAAATGGGGATGTCCCTTTCTCACAGGGTGGCTATGAAGATTAAATGAGATGGTATTCATACAATTCCTGGCATGTAGCAACACTCAATAAGTAGCAGCCAAAAATCAAGGTATCCACTGTGAAAGTGTCGTTTGGGAACTGTAATCACAGACTATCCTAGGACTTAAGGGCTCAATCTTACTCTTTCAGGCTCAGGGACAAATGCTTAGCATTAAGTTCAGGGCACCAGAACCCACTTCCCTATTTTCAGCAACTTGTACAAGGGTGTAGCACCAGCGTTAGAAGGAAGAAACCAGAAGAGCAGAATATGGAATCAATATAAAACATTAGGAGCATCTTGAGATATGCCCTCCTTTGTTTGTCTCTTACATGTTTTGGTGAGTGGTGATGTTCCTATAGAATTAAGAATTGTTTCCTTTTTGCCATCTGGTTTTCTAAGACTTAAGAAATATTTTGATACATAAAATGAAACACCACTGGTGAAAAATTTGTTTTCCTCTCTTAGTATATTCTGGAATGGCTTGAAAGCCAATGACTGTTTGGCATTCTGAAATTTTAAACTGATGACTTGCCATTTGTGGAAGAGGACCACAGAAAAACATTGAGTCTCCCCAGTGAAATGTGACATTCTTGCTCTGTTTTTGATGCAGAGCTATAAATTATTATACCTTATAAGGGGATAAATGCTGTAATGTTACTGCTGAAATGACAAACTGAGAAGGCACTAGGAGAATCTCCATGAATTACCCAAGTTCTTTCATTTAATGAGTACCTACCACATGCTCAGTACACAATGCTGAATACACAGGGCTATGTATTGTGTACCAAATGCTGCTAGACACCAAGGATACAGGTACCAATGAACTCCACCCTGGCTCGGTCCCATGAGAAAATAGCCAGGTACATGGGGAAATGAGTGGCCTAGTAGTTCTTTTAAGAGTATTGCTGAGGAGGCGGCAGGGAAGGCTGGCATGAATTTTTCAGAGCAAGTGGTTATTCACTCTCTTCTCAGCTTTAGCTTCCAAACCAATTGAGAAATAAATATAAGAGTGAGAGTGATGGAATGAGCAGCTTCATTATGGTAAAGCTGAATGACAGAATGTGGCTGGGACTAAAGGCCATGTGTTTTTTCCTGTCCCCACATATGCAGCCACCTGCTCAAATACACTGATTCCTCCCCCAGTCTCCAGCAGAGGAGCTGGGCCACTGCCACCTCCCGTGGCTCGGTCAGAGCTGGCCTCAATGGCTCACCAGGCAGGGGAGACACATAGGTGTCGGGCTGCAGGTGGCTCATTTCTGAAAATTCCCCAAGGAGGATAATGAATACACAATAGCATTTTCCCTCTTTACTACAAAAGTTCAATTACCTCCCGTGAACGTAAATAAGAAACTGGGTTAGAAGACCAGGCGCGGTGGCTCACGCCCGGAATCCCAGCACTTTGGGAGGCCAAGGCGGGCGGATCACCTGAGGTCAGGAGTTTGAGAGCAGCCTGGCCAACATGGCAAAACCCTGTCTCTACTAAAAATACAAAAAAATTAGCTGGGCGTGGTGGCATGTGCCTGTAGTCCCAGCTACTCAGGAGGCTGAGGCAAGAGAATCGCTTGAACCTGAGAGGCAGAGGTTGCCGAGAGCTGAGGTCACGCCACTGCACTCCAGGATGGGTGACAGAGTGAGACTGTCTCACAAAAAAAAGGGGGGGAGTTTAGAAACAATGATGAACACTTTCCCCCACCTAAGAAGCCAACAGAAACTATATTTTAGCTCAAGAAGGAAGCATGTTTAGAGAGGAAAATCTGTGCCCTTTACAGTGCTTTTTTTGAGCTGAGTCATGAAGGAAAAAGAGGAATCTGCAGAAAAAGAAAGGGGGAAGCATTTCAGACAGACAGCACAGTGAGTGTGAAAACAGAGGTGCATTACAGGGCCCGGCATGTGATCCAGGCGAATAAAGAGAACAAAAGAGATTTGCTTTCGGATTTATGTTTACAGCTCCCAATATGTTTCACTATCAGTGACGTTATTTTGATCTTTATGGTAATGCTGAGAGGTAAAATTGTGATAACAATTGATATTTTTATTTTACATGGCAACTGAGATTGAATGAGCTAAGTTACACACTTCACAGAGTATTCAGAATACAATTAGCAAGTATGATCCATTATTATTGCAACCACTAGAATTATGTTTATTACTAGGACAGTTATTATTTATTTCTATTATTACTGCCAAGTTCTCGTGGCTAGTAAGTGGCATAACTAGTAAGCCGCATTGCTGGTAAGTGCTCTGGCTAGTGATTCCTGTATTAAGTGGCAGAGCTGAGATTCAATGACATGGCATCTGGTAGATTTCAAGGACTTAATAAGCACCCTCAAGAACTGTAAAGATTATCCTATTATATGAGCAACATACCCTGTCACTGTTTGGTGGGCACTGGCACAAGAGACCCATGACTAAGAAAAAACGTTATTACTCATGGCACAGCAGGAAGTATGGGCTTCATGTTCTCATTGGTTCTCCACATTTCTCAAGTTCCCCAAGGGTGATGTGAAGTGGCCCAGATGGATGTTGCACACACCCTGGGTTTGCATCACAGTTGAAGAATCTGAAACTTAGAAAACCTCTGATTTGGGCCAGGCATGGTGGCTCACACCTATAATCCCAGCACTTTGGGAGGCTGAGGCAGGCGGATCACGAGGTCAGGAGATCTAGACCATCCTAGCCAACATGGTGAAACCCTGTCTCTACTGAAATACAAAAATTAGCTGGGTGTGGTGGCACACGCCTATAGTCCCAGCTACTTGGAAGCCTGAGGTAGGAGAATTGCTTGAACCCAGGAGGTGGAGGTTGCAGTGAGCCAAGATCATGCTGCTGCACTCCAGCCTGGTGACAGAGCAAAACTCTGTCAAAAAACAAACAAACAAACAAACAAACAAACACCTCTGATTTTATACAGGGTTGACCCTTCCTAACTTTTGCCTGGAAGGAGATATTATTTTTATTATCCTGGTGAGAAAACAAATCTGCTCCCTGCCCTAGAGGAAGACAGGATCTCTATCTTCTAAGGCTGTTGGCTCTGCAGACATCCTTGAAAAAGAGCGTGGAATAAAAAATATAAACATGCAGAAACAAAGAATTGTCTGTCAACAAGCACATTGAGGGAAAGTTACTCTCACATTTTTGTTTTCAGGCCACTTGGTTAATCTAACAGCACTCAGAGAAAGTTAAATTGATGCAAATAGCAGAGAGATCAAAGATAAGCTTGGTAAACAGATTCTATTCCCCTGAAACTTCCTTACAACTCTTCCTTTAAGGTACTAGAAGAAGAGACGGGAGCTTTGGCTGGAAGAGAAATCCTCATTGAAGGGCACTGTGACTTTGCTAGATTTCTTTCCTGGGGAAACCTGAGTTTTTTCACTGCTGAGAAAGAAGTATCAGCATCTTGAGCATGATATGCTCAAGAAATTGAGGAAGCATATGGCATAAGACGGAAACGTGGCTTAGGAAAAAAACAATCACTGGCTTTAGAGGAGGCAGCAATGTGATGCTGCATTTTTCTAAATAGAAGCATAGATTTTGAATCTATGCACCAAATTCTCTCTTTCTTCTCCCAAGATGTGCAGGAATATATTTTAACGCAATATTTAACTTTTAAAAATACATATTTCTGGCTGTAAACCCTAGAGTTTCTCATACACTATAGTCAGGACAATTCCCGTTTTGAAAAATTTTCCCAGGTGTTTAAGTGCATCAGAGACTGGGAACTGCTGTTTTAGGACACATTTTAATATTTGGTTTTATATGTAAGATAAGTGATTTGTGGATAACTATTAGAATAGCTTGCAGTTTAAGAATTATCTTTAAAAAGCCCCATCCCAAACAAAGTAAGGAAAATTAAATAATAATCTGAGTTCTTTCTTTCTTTTCTTTTTCTTTTTTCTTTTTTTTTGAGACGGAGTCTCCTTCTCCCACTAGGTTGGAGTGCAGTGGCGCAATCTCAGCTCAGTGCAACCTCCACCTCCCTGGTTCAGGTGATTCTCCTGCCTTAGCCTCCCGAGTAGCTGGGATTAGAGGCACGCACCACCTCGTCCAGCTAATTTTTGTATTTTTAGTAGAGATGGAGTTTCACCATGTTGGCCAGGATGGTCTCGATCTCGTGACCTCGTGATCTGCCCACCTTGGCCTCCCAAAGTGCTGGGATTACTGGTGTGAGCCACTGTGCCCGGCCTGTTTTCTTTCTTTTCTTTTTTTTTTTTTTTTCTGAGATGAAGTCTCGCTCTGTCGCCCAGGCCGGAGTGCAGTGGCGCGATCTGGGCTCACCGCAACTGCCGCCTCCCCCGGTCAAGTGATTCTCCTGTATCAGCCTCCTGAGTTGCTGGGACTACAGGCCCATGCCACCACGCCCAGCTAATACTTTGTACTAGTAGAGACGGGGTTTCACTGTCTTAGGATGGTCTCAATCTGACCTCATGATCTGCCTACCTCCTCAGCCTCCCCAAATGCTGGGATTACAGGCGTGAGCCACCACGCCTGGCCTAAATCCTGTTTTATATTTGGCATTAAGATGTGTTGTTTCATTAAGTATTTACTCTTGAAAATGCTAACATTTCCTTTTATAAGAAAAAGTTATTGTAATAAAGAAGCTTTGCTAGATAGTCTCATTTGGGTTTATTTTTCAGCTTTAGAAATAGTAAGCTTCCCTAATATACTCCAAAAGGGAAAATTCATGTTAGCTTTGCTCATGTGTGGTGCTGCTCTAATCCACAACTTCATAATTCATCTTGAGTCTACCAATTTCACCATTTAATCTCTCATCAAAAACATGCACTAGGTTACTCTGGTTGATGGTCAGCATAATCACATGCTAATTTGGCTTCTGTTTTTCTTGACACCAGCCTACAATGTCAAGACTCCTCGTAACTCTCTTCTGCCATGCAGTTTCCCAAAGAACAGGCCTGTCTGCCAGAGGCCATAACATTGTCTTAATTTTTTCCATACTTACAGATCAAATGTAGCCATGGTGGCTTCAAGACAATCACCTTTGCAGAGGTATCTCCAATTCCACGTTGAACCACATAGGGGAAATTTTCACTCTTCCTCAAATGTGAATACTAAAATGGACAGGCAGAACAATGTATGATCCCAGGAAGAAGTGTTCTGAGGCACACTTGAGGACCTTATGAAAGAAAACTGGGTATTTCCCTTTCTTGGTGACTAAATTGGCATTGACCATTTAATTTCTTTTTTTAAGAAAAGGAAATTTCTCCACCTTCTCAAGTTGTTCTGGTATGTTAAGGTTTGGTGTTCTACCTAGGATTTCTATGTAAAGCAAAAATTTTAGTGAAAACAGTTATACTCTATTTGCAGGTGAGGGTGAAACTAGAAATTCTGGAGGAGGAAATCATCAGCTACATTTTAGCTTAGAATGTTATTTTACTCAGCAAATGATAATGCAGTGCCTCTAAGGGCAACACAGAAATTGGCACTAAGGGCCGGGTGCAGTGGCTCACACCTGTAATCTCAGCACTTTGGGAGGCCAACGCAGGTGGATCACGAGGTCAGGAGTTTGAGACCAGCCTGGCCAACGTGGTGAAACTCCGTCTCTACTAAAAATACAAAAATTAGCTGGGCATGGTGGTGCATGCCTATAATCCTAGCTTGGGAGGCTGAGGCAGGAGAACTGCTTGAACCTAGGAGATGGAAGTTGCACTGACCCAAGATCGCGCCACTGCACTCCAGCCTGGGCGACAGAGCGAGACTCCGTCTCAAGGGAAAAAAAAAGAAAAAAGAAATTGGCACTAAGAAATATATAAAATAATAATCCCATTATTTTGAGTAGCATTTGCATTTCAAGCGTCTCTTGATGCTGTTTGTTTGTTTGTTTGTTTGTGACAGAGTCTTGCTCTATCACCCAGGCTGGAGTGCAGTGGAGCGATCATGGCTCACTGCAACTTCCACTTCCTGAGTTCAAGCAGTTCTCATGCCTTAGCCTCGCGAATTGCTGAGATTACAGGCTTGCACCACCACACCTAGCTAATTTTCGTATTTTTAGTAGGGTCGGGGTTTCACCATGTTGGTCAGGCCAATCTCAAACTCTTGACTTCATTTGATCCGCCACCTTGGCCTCCCAAAGTGCTGGGATTACAGGTATTGCCATCACGCCTGGCTCTTGATGCTTATTGTCTTATTTTCTGATTGAGAAAATATTGCATTTTTCTTCAAGGAGACTATACCATTTGAGGTTGAAGGAATGGAGTACAATAATGAATTATTAGGCTACAAATTAACACATACTCTTTTAACAATCAGATGATTTTTATACAAAATAAAGGATAGCTTTGGAATTTATTTATGGACTGATACTTCACAATGACCCAAATTAGTCACCCAAATTAGTCATGACAAGTAGACCCAAATTATGAGTTTAAGCTACACAAGTGGGCAGGTAAAAATGGCTTCTTCTTCTTCTTCTTTTTTTTTTTTTTTTTTTAAGACAGAGACTTGCTTTGTCATCAGGCTGGAATGCAGTAACGCGATCTCGGCTCACTGCAACCTCTGCCTCCTGGATTCAAGTGATTCCCCTGCCTCAGCCTCCCAAGTAGCTGGGACTACAGGCGCATGCCACCACATCCGGCTAATTTTTTGTATTTTAGTAAAGACGGAGTTTCACTATGTTGGCCAGGATGGTCTCGATCTCCAGACTTCGTGATCTGTCCACCTCTGCCTCCCAAAGTGCTGGGATTACAGGCGTGAGCCACCGTGCCTGGCCTAAAAATGGCATCTCTTTAAGATAATGTTGATGTGATAAAGTATTTCCTAAACAGTTTTACTTTAACTCTTAAAGGGTCTTTGAGCTTATGTTTTTATTAATAGAAAGAAAATAATGGTTTCCTGTTAAAGGATAAATCCAACTGTCCATCAGCAGTTGCAACAATGAAATCCCTAATATGAACTGTCAGTGTTTTCTCTAACAGATACTGTAAAGATTAGAAGAATGACTGGGGAATGCCTATAATTTCTGAGGCAGGCTCAGTATCTACTGCCCATTCTAACATCTAAAGAGGATGGGAAATGAAACCAGGAAAACTGGGTTTTGCAAAAGGTGATTAACGTTCAAAATCAGTATAAATTTTTCCTTAAACTATCAAGCTTTACTCTGAGTTTATAAGTGAATGCTCATTGAACACCTATTAAAGGAAATGAATTTTAGAAGCAGGCCGGGCACAGTGACTCACACCTGTAATCCCAGCAGTTTTGGAGGCCAAGGCTGGAGGATGGCTTGAGGATGGGGATTGAGATAAGCCCAAGCAATATAGCAAGACCCTGTTTCTACCAAAAATTAAAAAATAAAGACAAAAAAATTAGGCAGCCTGGGTGGTGTGCACCTGTGGTTCCAGCTACTCTGGAGTCTGAGGTGGGAGGATGGCTTGAGCCCAAGTGATCAAGGCTGCAGTTAGCTATGATTGCACCACTGCACACCAGCCTGGGCAACAAAATAAAACTCTGTCCTTTGGGAGAAAAAAAAAAAAAAAAAACTATCTTAGAAGTAAAAGGAATCATTATCTGTTTTGTGTAGTTATCTGTGATATGTACCAAATTATCCCAAATCTTTATGACAAAAAATAATAAGCATTTAATACCGGGTGTTTCTGTGGACCAAGAGTCCAGAAGCTCTGACCAGGGTCGTCTGGTTTCCCGTCCTAGAAGGGCTGCAATCAAATAGTTGACTGGGGCTTCAGTCATCTAAAGACGGCTGGGGGACCATCCACTTCCAAGCTTACTCACATTGCCATTGGCAAGACTTACGTTCTTGCCGGCTGTTAGCTAGAGAAATCAGTTTCTTGCCATGTGGAGCTCTAAATAGGGCTATTCACAACTTGGAAGATTCCTTGCAAGAGAGAGAGATCACGGTCTTTGTGCCGTAATCTCAGAAATACCATGAGATCACTTTTGTTTTATTCTGTTTGTTAGAGGTTAGTTACTAGATCCAGCTGACACTCAAAGGAAGAGGAATACACACAGGACATAAATACCAAGAAGTGGGATTGGGAGCCATTTCAGAAGGTGCTCGCTTTCTGTAGAGATAATCTAATCCAATCTTTAATTTTATAGCCAAGGAAAGTGAGTTGCAAAGTGTTTAATTACCTTGTTCAATGTAGCAAAGCCTCTTGCTAGCGTTGCAAGAATCTGGATATCCCCACCTAGTCCAAAACTCTCTGCAGGAGAAAGGCAAGAGTGGACGGGGTGGAAATGTACAAGCCATCTTCTACCACAGTGTTTTTCAAACTACAGTAGTCTTCTCTTATCTTCAGGGCATACATTCCAAGAGCCCAGTGGATGCCCGAAACTGTGAATAGTACTTAATCCTATACATTCCATATGTTTTCCATCTGATAACTGAGAAGGCTTCTTAGTGGATAGCACAGACAGCGTAGATAAGCGGATAAAGGTATGGGTCATGACTGGGGCAGGATGGAGAAGAATGGTGCAGGATTTCATCACACTCCTTCTGGAATTTTCCACATAATATTTTATTATATTTATTTATTTATTTATTTATTTATTTATTTATTTATTTTGAGACAGGGTGTTGCTCTGTCACTCAGGCTGGGGTACAATTGTGCGATCTCAGCTCACTGCAAGTTCTGCCTCCTGGGTTCCAGCGATTCTCCTGCCTTCCAGTGATTCTCCTGCCTCAGCCTCCCGAGTAGCTGCGACTACAGGCACACGCTGCCACGCCCAGCTAATTTTTGTATTTTTAGTAGAGATGGAGTTTCACCACGATGGCCAGGTTAGTCTCAAACTCCTGGCCTCAAGTGATCCACCTGACTCTGTCTCCCAAAGTATTGGTATTACAGGTATGAGCCACCGCGCCTGGCTCCATACGATATTTTAAATCACAATTGACCACAGATAACTGAAACCATGAGAAGCCAAATGCTGGATAAGGGGAAACTACTGTACTCTGACCACATTTATGCATTTTTTTCTGACCCTTACTTCATTTTATCTAGAAATTATTTTTTATTTTTGTTATGTTTACATTTTATCTAGAAATTATTAGTCTTCTGTAAGGCTTGGTATGCTTGAAAATGCCTGTGTTTAATGACTGTGTCAATAATTTCACTGAACTAATTCAAAGAACACCTTCTCTAATTATTCCCTCACATCATATTACAATGAACAGAATGGAGAAACTTCATGGGCTAGTAATATATCTTTGAGTAAACTTTTGTTGTCTAGTAAAGAAGATAGATGCACACATAGTTTGAGCACCTATTACATGAAACTGAGTCTTTCATATATCTTTCTGTCAAAGTCATTCTATGTCCTATCACATACACATAGTAAAACAGTAGGAGATCTCAGGAAGACACCCACAAAGAAGAGAAAACCCTTCCTGGGATGTCTATTTATTCTTTTGCTAAATTTCTGAAACTTGCTTGGAGATTTCAAATTGTTTATAAATCTATCATTTTAACAGTCTGTTTTTAAGCTGCTTTTATTCACTTGAAGTTTTATAAACCCTGTTTAATTTCTCTAAAAACACGTTTAGATCACTTTAATCTCTCATTGCCATTTAAAGTGTTTCCAGCTTTAAAAATGTATTATAAACATCACTGTGAAGACTATCCATACATATTTACCTATGTATGCCTCTCTGAGCATCTCCTTCAGTAATTCCCTAGATACCCTAGATGCAGAATTTCTGAGTCAAACGTGGGCACATTTCAAAGACTTGTGGTTTAAAAATTACCAAATTACTCTTAAGAAATTTTAATCTCAGGAGCAGATTAGGAGACTAGAGGAATCTAATTATAGGTTTCTACAATGATATTTCTTTGTGACAACCTTTTTTTTTTTTTTTTTTTGAGATAGAGTGTCGCTCTGTCATCAGGCGGGAGTGCAGTGGTGCCATCTCTCAGCTCACTGCAAGCTCTGCCTCCCAGGTTCAAGCGATTCTCCTGCCTCAGCCTCCCAAGTAGCTGGGACTAGAGGCGCGCAACACCACACTAGGCTAATTTTTCGTATTTTTAGTAGAGACGGGGTTTCACTACCTCTGAGAAGCCAGGCTGGTCTCGATCTCCTGATCTCATGATCCCCCGCCTCGGCCTCCCAAAGTGCTGGGATTACAGGTGTGAGCCACCGTGCCCGGCCGAACAACCCTTTTTGGTTAACTTTTCTATATTTCTTTTCCTGGAAAGGAAGAAGCCACCATTTTCTAAGAGAAAAGTAGAATAAGAAAACATGGAGTTAGGTTTGTGACTCAATGCCTAAGAAATCCAGGTGGGTTCAACCCTTGGCCAAATGGACTCTCCAATTCCCAATCACCACTGAGTTATACCAGGAAAAGGTAGTACTCTATTTTGTTCAGTCTCTCCCATCCATTCCTCCACCACATCACTTTAGGAAGTATTAAAAAATATGCACAAACATTTACAGGGGAGCAGGGGAGCTCATTGATTTTCTGAAAGCAATTTGTTAATTAACATCAAAGGAATGAAATCTGACTTGCATAGCCTAGTGAGTGGCATTTTTCCATAGTCCTGGTTGCTATGGTGATGAAGGAAACTCGTTTGTTCTGGGTCACTCCGAAATTTGTGCATGAAAGCATGAGAGATTATTCCTGTCTAATCAAGTTATATGGAAAAGTCGAAGGGGAGGTGCTATGTTTTACAGCCATCAACCCTCAACAGAATAAAACACAATAGCTGAGAAAAGGGGATTATATCTTCCTTTAAAAAAACAGAGCAGAGAATTTCTAACTGACCCCAAAGCCTCTTCCAGCAGAATCTCTTTTTTTTTTTTTCTCCACTAATATGAGGAATGTGAAATCACGTTTCTTAAAGGGAATTAGAGTACATATTGAAAAACTCTACAACCCGACTTTGCATAATGAATAAGGAGTAGGGTGTGCATTCATTAAACAATTTTACTTTTGAACTTAAATTCTACAGTGTGTCAAATACCTCACTAGCTCTGCATTGCCAGCAAGCCAAATTCTGTTACAATTAACATAATTGGAAAAGCTGGAATAGAAGGGGAATAGCTCACCTCTTCTTTACCAGACCTTCTGGCCTCTGTAGTATATAGACTTAAGCATCTCTTGAACATTCCCCTGCCTGTCCAACACCTCAGTTACTCCTAAAGCAGATGGTAGTTTTGTATGTCGTTATTGGACTCTCTGTGTCAGCCCAAAGATTATTTTTTTTAACAGTTTGTGGCTTCATTCTATTTTTATTTTTATTTATATAAAGCATATGTTTTCCCCCGAAGACACATAGATGTGAATTCAAATCTTTTTCCTGCCATTTATTAGCTATTTGGTTTGGAAAAATCCCTTAATACATATTTTTTTTACACCTCAGCCTTCTTATCTACAGAATGAGGATAATAAGTTTACCTCTCCAGGAATTTTTAATGGTTTTCCCCTATAATTATCATCTATTATAGCGTAACAAATAATGCCCAATATTTAGCAGCTTAAAACAACAAACATTTATTATTTCATATAGTTCCAGAGGGTCAGGAATCTAGAGCCGTATGGCTGAGTGATTCTAGCTTAGGGTACTTTCACAAGCTTGCAGTCAGACATCAGTCACAGCTCTAATTATCTAGAGACTTGACTGCGTCTGGTAGACCTGCTTCCAAGCTCACTTATGCGGCTGTTGGAAGGTTTCAATCCCATGCTGTTGTTGGTCTGAGGTTGCTTTCTCTCATCATTTGATTGTCTCCATAGCAGCTGGCTTCCCCTAGAATGAGTGCCTTGAGGCGAAAAGAATGAGAGACAAATATGAGAACAAGAAACAGCACCCAACACAGAAGCCACACTCTTTTATAACCTAATGTCAGAAGTGACAACTCATAGCTTTCCCTATATTTCGTTTATGAGGACAATCCCCTGACACTCAAGAAGCCTAATAAGACCACACCCAAAGAGAAGAGAATTAAGCTCCGCCTCTTAAAAAAATGAAGATCAAACGATACATGGACATATTTGTAAAATCGTCAAATCTTCCTTAGATCCTCAATTTACATTCATCTCACAGACAACATACACATCCTTCTCAAGGCCACCAAAGTCTCATCCCAGTGGAGCCTCAGCTCCAAGTCCAGAATCTTGACATGTAAATTGAGTCCAGGCATACACAAGACTCTTTGGATTTAGTCCCTTAAGTAGAATCCCTTGAGTACAGTTTCCTTCTTTCTCCCTAAGATACTAAAGATGTACATTTTCTGCCCCCTGCATACACACTACGCACATTACACACACATATATATGTGTGTAATGTATATGTTCCACTATTATATGCATATATATGTAATGTATATGTTCCACCATTATATGCATATATATATATGCATATAATGGTGGAACATGTTTAAGATAACTACTATAGGTACTCTTGACCTGAAAATGAGAAGAAAAGAGGCACAAACGTGTCACTGGTCCACAGTTGCTGTGAAATCCAGTTAAGCAAATGTTGGATGTTTACTGATTAGGACTTAACGGCCTGAGAATAATTCTCCATAGCCCTCAGCTTCACCATCTGGGCTCTGGGTTTGTTGTTCTTTTTCCTTTTTGATGACAAGGAGAATATGTTTGTAGCTGAGTCATTCTCTCGGCCCACTTTCTGCCCGTAGAATTTGAAACGCCATGGCCTCTTTGTTTTGCATTGTTTCTGTCCTTTTGAATTCAAGTTGACAGTGTCACTGAATAAAAACTATATTTGTCTTCTCTGAAAATTATTGTAGAACACTCTATTAGACAAAAGCCACCCCCCTCAATTTCTTAAAAGATATGCGCTTCTCTACTTTTCAAAAATTAATTAATTTATTTTTTAAATTTTTGTGAGTACATAGCAGTTGTATATACTTATGGGATACATGAGATGTTTTGATATAGGCATGTAATGTGAAATACGCACATCATAGATAATGGGGTATCCATCCCCTCAAGCATTTATTCTTTGCGTTGCAAACAACCCAGTTACACTCTTTATTTTAAAATGTAAAATTAAGTTATTATTGACTAAAGTCACCCTATTGTGCTATCAATAGTAGATCTTATTCACTCTTTCTATATCTTTTTGTATCCATTAATCATCCCCATTTCTCCACCAGCCCCTCACTACGCTTGCCAGCCTCTGGTAACCATTCTTCTACTCTCCATGTCCATGAGTTCAGTTGTTTAGATTTCTAGATCCCACACATAAGTGAGAACATGTGATGTTTGTCTTTCTGTGCTCGGCTTTTTTCACTGAACGTAATGATCTTTGTTCCATCCATGTTGTTGCAAATGGCTGGATCTCATTCTTTTTTTATGGCTGAATAGTGCTCCATTGTGTCTATGTACCACATTTTCTTTATTCATTCATTTGTTGATGGACACTTAGGCTGCTTCCAAATCTTAGCTATTGTGAACAGTGCTGCAACAAGCATAGGAATGCAGATACCTAATATACTGATTTCCTTTCTTTTGGGTATATACCCGGCAGTGGGATTGCAGGATCATATCGTAGCTCAATTTTTAGTTTTTTGAGGATGATCTTCCCTACTTTAGGATTCTGCTGAGACTACTAAGGGAGAATAACTTTGAGATTCCTAGCACCCCTATTGTTTGATTGAATCTATAGGACGCACAATTGTTATCTTAGTGGATCTCTAGTCTGACTGAAAGGAATGCTGAGGTGCCACCATAGATCCTTCTGAGGTTTTATGAAATAATTTTAGTCCCATTCTTGGCATCATCTTTAGACGAGTTTTCCTGGCACCATCCTGCATATGCTCTTTGCTGAGGACCCATTTCTTAATTTTAGAATTGTTTGCTGTTTGGATTGTCTGAGAATTTTCAAAACCATCAAGTCCTGGTTTCTTCAAGTTGCATAGTCTCTCTAGTTGATTTTTCTTCTGCCACATTTTACTATAAGCAACCATAAGAAATTAGGTAGCACTGGCCAGGTATGGTGGCTCATGCCTACAATCCCAGCACTTTGGGAGGCCAAGGCGGGTGGATCACCTGAGGTCAGGAGTTTAAGACCAGCCTGACCAACATGGTGAAACCCTGTCTCTACTATAAAAACAAAACAAAAAAAAAACAGCCAAGCATGGTGGCGCATGCCTGTAATCCCAGCTACTCGGGTGGCTGAGGCAGGAGAATCGCTCGAATCCAGGAGGTGTAGGTTGCAGCGAGCCGAGATCACACCACTATAGCCTGGACAACAAGAGCGAAACTCTGTTATCAGGAAAAAAAAAAAAAAAGGAATCGGGTACCACTTAAAACAAGTTTCTCATTGTTGGCAGAATTCAAGTAGCACTTAAAACAAGTTTCTTGTTGTTGGCAGATGTCAATTCCTCACTGGCTGTTGGTTGGAGGCGTCTGTTCCTCATCATGTGTGCCTCTTCACGGCAGTAAGCTTCCGCTGGAGCACACGGTTCAAGAAATTGTGAAGTAGAGTAAGAGAGCAAAATAGAGCACACAAGTTGAAGCTGAAGGCTTTTTGTAACCTAATCTTGATGCGAAATTTGCCATAGTGTACTCAAGAGAAGTAAATCGTTGAGTCCAACCTACACTCAAGAGGACGAGAATTAAGTTCCTCCTCTTGAAGGGAGGATTATCAAAGAATTTTTGAACGTATTTGGAAAACCACCCTACTCCATTCTTATGGAATGAATTCTATCCTCCTAAAATTCGTCTGTTGAGGTGCCGAAACCCCTGTCATTGTATTTGGAGATAGGACCTCTAAAAACATAACTAGGGTTAAATAAAGTCATGAAGGTAAAATCCTAATCTGTGAAGGCTGGTATCCTTATTTAAAAAACAGAAGAGCACCAGATCTCTCTCTGTCTCTCTTCCCACAAGCACCAATGAAAGGCCATGTGTGGACACAGAGAAGGTGCTATCTGTAAGCTGAAGAGAGGCCTTGCCAGAAACCAACTTGGCTGACACTTGCATCTTACAATTCCAGCCCACAGAACTGTGAGAAAATAAATTTCTGTTGTTTAAGCCACCCATCTGTGGTATTTTGTCATAGCAGCCCAAGCAAACTCATACACCCAAAAAGCACTACTAATGAAAGAAAAGGGGCATAAAATCTAGCTCCAGATCCAGCTGCACGTGCAAAATTTATTTGCAGGATTTTTTGCTTGTAAAGTTTATGGAAATATTATATATTATGTAATATCAGGTCTCATTAATGTTCTGTAACAATGTGCTGTGCCTATACTGTGCTGGTTTTGGTAAAAGACCTATTACACATAGTAAGTCCTTAATAGTAATTTTTATTAATGATAAGTATTTACCTATATCAATAATTCTAATCTGCATGAAAATTCCATTAAAATAGTACTGTTATCCCTATTTTACGTAGGTGAACTTGGGCTCAGAGAAGTCAGTGTTCTGTGTTGACATTCCTAATAAATAACAAAACTGAGCTTACAGCACCAAAGATGAGTTCTCTTCACTGTAAGAATCTGCCTTTCTAAAGAGATCATGCTAGTATTTTGAAAGAGTTCACTTCTTGGAAAATTGACATTTTAAACAGGAACATGTCAGGATTCTCCAGAGACAAATACCATGAGTGGAGAACACAGAATCTTTGATTACATGAGATTCATGTACTTTTATTACAAAAGCACCAAGAGTTACGTATCAGCAGACTTTGGGAATTAAAAGATACACATTTATTCATTCATCCTTGTTTGAACACTCACAACCTGCAAAACATTGTATTGGTTATTGAAGTTTAAAGCAAGAGTTGTAACAACTCTGTAATGTATAATCTGGTAAAGGAAATTAGGTGTGAACACAAAGAGTTATGATACCTGCATCAGTTAGCTATTGCCACTGTAGTTCTGCATAACAAACCACTACAAAACTCAGTGGCCCACAACAAAAATAATTTATTCTTGTTTACTTGTCTGTGGGTTGCTCAGCCAGGTGTCTGACCTAGCCTGCTGTGGGCTTGGCTCACTTCAAAGAAATAGGTTATGTCAAGATCTGCTCCAGGTGTCTCTCATCCTCCCTGATGCAGTATGATAGCCAGAGCACGCTATTCTCATGGTGATGGCAGAAAAAAGAGAGGCAAGTAAAAACCTTTTGCCTTTTAAGACTCAGCTCTGGACACACTAGCAACACATTCCATTGGGAAATGGAGTCACATGGCCAACTCAACATCGATGGGGCGAGAAAATAAACTCTTGTCTTTAATGGAGGAACTACAAAGTCACATAACAAAAGACATGGATAGAGAGAAGTATAATGAATTGAGAACAATAATTAAATTTATCATGTAAGTAACAGGCGATACATAGATAAATTCCTTAAAATGCATCAAAAAGAAGAGTAAGCACTCAGAGTCATTAGATCTTATTTTAAGCTCGTCTTCTCTGTCTAAATGTGAATTAATTGCTTAACTGCACAGGACCTCAGTTTCCTCATCTTGAAAATGATTTTTGTAAAGATTAAAAAATATCACATACATATACATGAATATCAATGTCTGGCATATAGCAAGAACTCAATACAAGAAAGAGAAATGCAAGACAAGAGCTACAAGGGTTCACATTCTACTGAAGGAAGCAAGACATTCATTTGTGAAACAACTAGAAAATGATAACAGGCAACCTCTAAGCAAGAATGAACAGCATATAAAATGTGATCCATGTGGAGAGGGCTTAGTCAGGAAAGTCATCTTTATCCGTATAGAATGGAGCTCACTAAATGAATAACTTCAGTTCTCTTTTATTTCTTAACAATTAATTTCAGGAGAGCATGCATATATTTCCATTCATCTTAACTGTTTATAAGATATTCTGGCAGTGAAATGACATGGTTGTCATGGAAGCAATCAAGAATCAGGAATCAGAACTCAGGAAAGTATATGCAGCTGACCATGCTCATTTTTACGATACAAAAGGTTTTGTTTTTTTCTTCATAATAAGTCACTTATGAAGGAACATGTCCATCAAAATTTTCATTTTGTGATACGAAATCAAATTCATGAAGCAAGTATAGTCCCACAACTGTCTAAATACAGACTAATGCATGTGTACGTATTTGATATCCATGTGCGTCTTACACATATTTAAGCATTTTAGGTATGGTTCATTCTCATTCCCTTTCTGCTTTGGCTAAGTTTAGAATTTCTCTACTATCCTGGTTACTGAGACTAAAACCCAACTCAAGATCATTTATATTCAACTTTACTTCCTCAGTAGGTAAAATCTATACTCTCAAGAAGTTTCCATTTTATTTCAGGAGGAGAAAATTATTCAAAAATAAACGTTTGAAGAAACAGGTTAGGATATATAGAGGGACTAATTAGGCTCCCTGGGGTCCTGTACCAGCTTTCCTATGCATTTTGTCTACACTCTTTAATGTTTTTAATTTTAAATATTTGAATAGATTCTTTTCAAAGGTGTCATCTTTATTTTTTCTACCCCTTATTTCAGTTCAATTTAGTAGTGATCAATAATACCCTATTTGTAGGAGGACTGAGCTAGGTGTTTTGGAAGTGCAAATGATTGACATCATCATTGTCATAGAGGTCCCAGCACATGGGATGCTAAAATTAAAAACTATTTGTTGTTTTGTACATTACAATGAAGAATGAAATTTGATATGTTTCTTGCTCTAAGTGAAGAATTTACAAAATGAGTGATACTTGAATTTCTCTTAAAAGATGGGTAGGATTTAATTAAAGAAACATAAAGTGAGAGCAAAGTACTCTAGAAATAAAAGTATGGAGATATCTTGCAGGCCTTTGAAACTCTTGATCTTGGACTTAAGCAAAACACCCAGGCTGGAAATGTAGCAATGAAAGTTATAAGAGTAGCGGTGTTATATAAAGCCATATAGAGAGACCCATAGAGAGAGACTACAAAGAGAGGAAAGGAAACATAAAAAAATCACCAAGAATGGGCAGAAGAAGAAAAATACCAAAGGAGACTAAGAAATTATCACAATGGATAATTTTTTAAAAAGTGCAGTGTCATGGAAAATGAGTATCAAATTCAAAAGAAAAATCAACTGGCAGATTAATAACAACCAAAGGAAGAAGTTGGTGAAAATTATTTATCCCACTGGAGAGTTTTCTTTTTTTCTTTTTCTCTCATTTTTTAAATTTTTATTTATTTGTTTATTAATTTATTTATTTTGAGACGGAGTCTCACTCTGTCACCCAGGCTGGAGTGCAGCAGTGCAATCTCAGCTCACTGCAACCTCTGCCTCCTGGGTTCAAGCGATTCTCCTTTCTCAGCCTCCCAAGTAGCTGGGATGACAGGCACACGCTTGCATGCCTAGCTAATTTATTTTATTTTATTTTAATTTTTCCTTGTTTTGAGATGGTGTCTCGCTCTGTCACCAGGCTGGAGTACAGTGGCACGATCTCAGCTCACTGCAACCTCTACCTCCGGGGTTCAAGAGATTCTTGAGCCTCAGCCTCCTGAGTAGCTGGGATTACAGGCAAGTTCCACAACACCCAGCTAATTTTTGTATTTTTAGTAGAGACGGGATTTCACCATGTTGGCCAAGATGGTCTCAATCTCCTGACCTCGTGATCCACCCTCCTTGGCCTCCCAAAGTGCTGGGATTACAGGCGTAAGCCAACGTACCCAGCCAATGAATTTTCTTTTAAGTCATGAAACATAAGGAAAGAAGAAATGAACAAATGTAAACCTTTAAGAATAAGACGGAAGTTGAAAAGGTCTACACAAAAGGGTCTTGATGTTACTATTTTATTGAGTGACCTGATTTGCAAGGGTAAAGTCAGGTGGTAACACTATCTTTTCTCTTATTGTCCTTTAAACTGGATCCCTCAACCCATTCTTTCATAATCTAGATGAAATCTCAGCCAGGCACCACAGCTTTTCTGGTTCCTTTAATTTCCAAGATCAGCCTTATTTTACTGATTTATTTATTTATTTATTTATTTTTGATACGTAGTCTCACTCTGTTGCCCCCGCTGGAGTGCAGTGGCATGATCTCAGCTCACTGCAATCTCCGCCTCCCGGGTTCAAGTGACTCTCCTGCCTCAGCTTCCCGAGTAGCTGGGACTATAGGCATGTGCCACCACACCTGGCTGGTTTTTTTTTTTTTTTTTTTTTTGGTATTTTTAGTAGAGATGAGGTTTCACGATGTTGGCCAGGTTGGTCATGAACTCCTGACCTCTAGTGATCTGCCCTCCTCGGCCTCCCAAAGTGTTAGGATTACAGGCATGAGTCACTGCAGCCAGCTTTATTTTACCAATTGAATAGTCCCTACCAATGTAATATTTAATCTCAAAGGCATGCAATGTAAAATAGTCTCTACTCTCCTAGTTCAGGCTTACCTTAGGTATACATGCATGGATTGATTTTTCTGTCTCCTTTGTTCACCTCTTTCTCTACTCCCTTTTTATTTTTTACTCCTCCAGGATCTAGGTAGGTAGAAAGTAGAATAAGGGGGAAATCGCCCAGTCTATGTAGCTGGCATAATCTCATCTGTTGTTCTTGAGATAGAGGTACAATTTGAGGCTCTACGTCTCTTGACAATCTTTTTTTGAGTTTCTCAAAGGTACTCCCACAGGGAAACACAAATTTCAGCTTCTGTAATATAGCCTGGCTGGCTGCTCTCAATTTTTTTTTTTTTTTTTTTTGGAACAGAGTCTTGCTTTGTCGCCAGGCTGGAGTGCAGTGGCACAATCTCAGCTCACTGCAACCTCCGCTTCCTGGGTTCAAGTGATTCCCCTGCCTCAGCCTCCCAAGTAGCTGGGATTACAGGCACGTGCCTCCACGCCCAGCTAATTTTTTGTATTTTAGTAGAGACGGGGTTTCACCATGTTGGCCAAGATGGTCTCGATCTCCAGACATCATGATCTGCCCGCCTCGGCCTCCGAAAGTGCTGAGATTACAGGCGTGAGCCACCGCGTGTGGCCTTGGCTGCTCTCGATTTTAACCTCATCTCTTGTCTTCTGGTTGTCTGGGTCACTTCACACTTCTGTGCAGTTCTTAAGATGATCCTGGGATAACACTCTACCTTGAGGTCCATGTTATTTCCCAGAAAACCTGCCACCTTTTCCAGCTATTGATGGAAGAGCAGTTTCCTCCTGATGCAGCCTTTTCTCTCCTCTCTGCTGCAAAGCAGCTCACTCTAGGCTTTCGTCTTCACACTTTTGTCTTCACCAACTTTTGTCTTCAGACTCCTTTCAGCAAGAAGAATCATATAACAAACCTTATATTCTCTAACGCAAGGAACACAGTCATTGGCCATACCACTCTGAACATGCCTGAAATTATCTGATCTTGGAAACTCACTCAAGGGTTATATTTTAAGGTCTACTTGGGGTCCCTTTGAATCATTTTTCACTTGTTGTCAGGTGAGAAGCAAGGACAGGATGTCACAATATTTCAGCTACTCTCCCCAGTGAAATTCTCTCATGGCCTCTCAAGCTTCAGTCTCTTATACATTCAAAAGGTAGTGATGGCCTTATGTAGCAAAATTGGTTCCGAGCCATATTCTTTACAAGTCCTGTGTGGCTGGTTTAGCATTGCTCTTTAGAATGGGGGAGGATTTGGCAACTATTGTGTTATTCTCAGCCAAGGACCTATGCAGAAAATTCAAGACAACAGGAAGAGTCGAATTTAACATCCTGATACATTAGTAAAATGGGAGATTAGATCATTTATTGAACTTGAACGAGGGCATTTAGAGATTTTTGTGGTTAATATAAAAGAAAAAGAGACTCCAATAAATGGGGTGGACAGTCAATTAGCAGTGAGGAAAAGATTTGGTAAATAAAAATTGTGAGGTTTGATAACATCAATCTGAACTAAGAGCCATCAATAGAGTTACGGGAATTTTGCTGTCAAATTCAGTAGTTTGGAAACTAGAGAGAAAAATGAATAGAGATATTCTTTTCCAGTGATGATGATTCACAAAATGTTTTGCAGCATAAGATTGTAGTAACCAATGGTCAAGGCCCGGGAGAAAAAACAGACTAGGTAGAAAGGGAATAGCAGTAACAACCCTAACCGTTCATTAAACACTTCCTGTATGCCAAAGTTTTTGTACATATTCCTTATGTAATATTATCTGTGATTTACAGAAAAAAAGAAAAAGAGAGTCTTAGGCTAAGTAACTTTTCCCTATTGTTTTAGAGCTGTTAGTGGTAATGGGATTTGAACTCAGATCTGTCGCCCACAGAGTCAGCACTCAGAGATGAATCAGAAAGAAACAAGTAGACTTAAAGGTGAATAATTATAGAGCCACATGCAAAGAAGAATGGAGGCACATGCAAAGTACAGTGATAGGAGCTTGTAAATCAAGAGTCCAAATTCAAAGTTACTGTCATAGAGTACTAATGAAGAACAAGTGTGGCTGTGCAAATGGGTTGTCAAAGTAGCATAGAGCTGCAGGTCACTGGAGTAGAAATAAATCAAAGGACTGATAACAAGGAAGTGGTTTCCTTGTTCTTTTTGAATGTTGCATCCACCCATGGAAAAGTTGAAAGATTGGATGCCAAGTGGGAAATATGTGATTGAGAGAATAAAGATGTCAAAGAATTTAGGGAAATGCCATGGAAGTGAGTAAAGTTTAGTGGCCAAAATGAAAAAAAAATGTTAAATGATATGGGCTTCATAAAGATCTAGAATTGTTAGAAGAAAAGAATGGCAAAATAATTGACAATTGAAAATGGGAAGGAAACAGAATTTCAACATGGAATTTCTGAAGCTCCAAGTGATGAGAAAATGAGTCACCTCTTCAGGGAACTGAGCAGGATATGGGATTTGCAAGAAAAGAAAGTAGAAGATCATGCTCTCCATTTTCTACCTCCCTGGAGAGGCCTTGCCTAGTCACCTGCTCTAGAGTAGTTCCTTCCTCCAGTCATTCTTCATCACCTTAGCCTCTTTTATTTTCTTCGCCATACTTATTATTAAATAAAACTGCTTATTTGTTTTTTAATACTTTACCCACCACTAACATATGAGCTCCCAAGAGTAGTGACTTCGATTTGTTGACCACAGCCTCATCATGGGGAGCAGAGCCTGGCCCCATAGCAAGTGCTCAGTAAATATGTGTTAGGTGAAAGCTTGAGTTGGACTTGATGTTTGAGGAAAGTCTTGAGAATATGCTCAAGTGTGTGGTTTTTTTTTGTTTGTTTGTTTGTTTTTGAGATGCAGTCTTGCTTTGTCACCAAGTCTGGAATGCAGTAGCATGCTCTCAGCTCACTGCAACTTCTGCCTCCCAGGTTCAAGCAATTCCCTATTTCAGCCTCCCGAGTAGCTGAGATGACAGGTGCACGCCACCATGCCAGGCTAATTTTTGTATTTTTAGTAGAAATGGGGTTTCACCATATTGGTTGGTCTGGAAATCCTGACCTCAGGTGATCCACCCTCCTCGGCCTCCCAAAGTACTGGGATTACAGGTGTGAGCCATCACCCTGTATGGCCAAGTTTTTTTTTTTTTTTTTTTTTTTTTTTTTTAACAGAATATAGATGTATCAAAGAACAGAAACAGGAAGAGTGGTTAATGTGATCAAGAAGAATCGACCTGAACTAGATGGAAGAAGTGTTTAGCAAAACATAAAATATACCTAACCGGAGAAGTTTAACTTTCATTTGTAAGTGAAATGAATGTAAATGAAATGTAAATGTAATTCAGGAGATGCTTTGAGTGATGGAGCTGCAGAGGTGTGACGCAACAGACATATGGATCCAGTTCAATATGGGAAGACGAAACAGACTACGGGATCCTGTGTTTCTGCCTGGAATGCCTACTTGGTATTTGGCACCTAAATGGGACTGGGATGAACTGTGGTTTGGTCACTACCTGTGATTCTACCTGACTTCATTTGTATGTGACTGCTGAGGAAGGTTAATAAGGACACATATTTTAGAAGTCTGAGGCTGGTGGATCATGAGGTCAAAAGATGGAGACAATCCTGGCCAACATGGTGAAACCCCGTCTCTACTAAAAATACAAAAATTAGATGGGCGTGGTGGTGCACCCCTGTAGTCCCAGCTACTTGGGAGGTTGAGGCAGGAGAATCGCTTGAACCTGGGAGGCAGAGGTTGCAGTGAGCCAAGATCTCGCCACTGCACTCTAGCCTTGTGACATAGCAAGACTCCGTCTGAAAAAATAAATAAATAAAAAACATAAGGACACATATGATCTCTTCTTTTCCCATTCTTCTTATATTTATCTTGAAGTCATAAATGACTCTTTGTTTAGCATTAAACAGCAGACCATGATTTTTGGGGGGTAAAATGGAGTGTTAATGTAATTCCTTGAATAATTTTGTTTCTTAAGATAAGAAAGCTGCTATTGGAGAGGACTATAGTGGAGGGTTCAACAACACAATTTCATTTGCTTACAGGGTTTCAAATGATAGAAGAGAGAGAAAATGGGCAACTGAGGTTATGATTATCTCATAACGTTAAAGTCTAAAATAGGTAGGGAAGTCAGTGTGGAGGCAAGCAGTAGGCTGAGAAAGCTGGAATTTTTTGGCAAACAAAGCAGAATTTGGATCAAATGAACAGTATGACTGTCAGATTATACTAAATTTGCTTAAGGTTTGACACTGGCATTAATCAGAAACAAAACGCCTGCCCATAATAACTACTTGACCTTTTGTTCCAAGGAAGTGAGGTGGTCTGATGAAGCCTCATGAACTCCCTGGCAATAGAGCTTTCCAAAAAAAGTCTGCTCTAGTGATAGTTTAAAAAGAAAAAGGGACAAGGTCCTTGAGTTTGTGTTTGCAGCTTATTTAGACTTGAATTGACTGAAGAAAAGAAAATCATCCAAATGCTTAAAGAAATTGATTCTCTAAATTCCAACCAAATAGTTTGGAAGCGTTGTTTATCCTAATATATTAGGGCTCATTAGATAAAACACAGGAATTGCCAGAGAGGATTAGTGGGGGTTCTACTTGTTTGTTTGTTTGTATTTCCTTACTGGGATTTATAAAGTCAGCCTTAGAAGGAGGGATACAGCAGTGACTGATCTGAAAATAAATTAATTAAAATATAGGAAAACGAGGGATTTGGTAAATGATCTAGATTAAAACTTTGAACAAACATGGTGTATCCGGAATTGGTGGGTTCTTGGTCTCACTGACTTCAAGAATAAAGCTGCGGACCCTCGCGGTGAGTGTTACAGTTCTTAAAGGTGGCGTGTCCGGAGTTTGTCCTTTCTGATGTTTGGATGTATTCGGAGTTTCTTCCTTCTGGTGGGCTGATGGTCTCGCTGGCTCAGGAGTGAAGCTGCGGACCTTCACTGTGAGTGTTACAGCTCTTAAGGCGGCGCGTCTGGAGTTGTTCGTTCCTCCCGGTGGGTTCGTGGTCTCACTGGCTTCAGGAGTGAAGCTGCAGACCTTTGCGGTGAGTGTCACAGCTCATAAAGGCAGTGTGGACCCAAAGAGTGAGCAGCAGCAAGATTTACTGCAAAGAGGGAAAACACAAAGCTTCCAGAGTGTGGAAGGGGACCCCAGTGGGTTGCCACTGCTGGCTGGGGCAGCCTGCTTTTGTTCTCTTATCTGGCCCCACCCATATTCTGCTGATTGGTCCATTTTACAGAGAGCCAAGTGGTCTGTTTTGACAGGGTGCTGACTGGTGCATTTACAATCCCTGAGCTGGACACAAAGGTTCTCCACCTCCCCACTAGATTAGCTAGATACAGAGTGTGGCCACAAAGGTTCTCCAAGTCCCCACCAGAGTAGCTAGATATAGAGTGTGGATTGGTGCATTCACAAACCCTGAGCTAGACACAGGGTGCTGATTGGTATGTTTACAAACTTTGAGCTAGAGACAGCGTGCTGATTGGTGTATTTACAATCCCTTAGCTAGACATAAAGTTTCTCCAAGTTCCCACTAGACTCAGAAGCCCAGCTGGATCTCACAGGGGGCCTGCAGGTGGAGCTGCCTGCCAGTCCCACGCTGTGCACCCACACTCCTCAGCCTTGGGTGATAGATGGGGCTGGGTGCCGTGGAGCAGGGGGCAGTGCTCATCGGGGAGGCTCAGGCCGCACAGAAGCCCACGGAGCGGCGGGGCTCAGGCATGGCGGGCTGCAGGTCCCGAGCCCTGCCCCGTGGGGAGGCAGCTAAGGCCCGGCGAGAAATCGAGTGCCGTGTGGGTGGGCCGGCACTGCTGGGGGACCCAGCACACCCTCCACAGCCGCTGGCCCGGATGCTAAGCTCCTCATTGCCCTGGCCGGCAGGGCCGGCTAGCCGCTCCGAGTGCGGGCCGCCAAGCCCACGCCCACCCAGAACTCCAGCTGGCCCACAAGTGCCGCGCGCAGCCCTTGTTGCGCTGGCGCCTCTCCCTCCACACCTCCCTGCAAGCTGAGGGAGCCGGCTCTGGCCTTGGCCAGCCCAGAAAGGGGCTCCCGCAGTGCAGCAGCAGGCTGAAGGGCTCCTCAAGCACGGTCAGAGTGGGCGCCAAGGCCAAGGAGGTGCCGAGAGCGAGCAAGGGCTGTGAGGGCTGCCAGCACCCTGTCACCTCTCAATGGGAGAGATGCAGAGAACAAACAAAATTTAAAAACGTGAAGAGGCAAGAAGTCTCCTTACATTTGTAGTCTCTTATAGGAAGCTGTAAAGGAGCTGTTACAAAGCCCAGAACCAAGGCGCACCAGCCCTGTGTGTCTGTGATATCAGAGGCTGTGTTACATAATGGCTAAGGCTGTGCTGCTCTGTAGGTAGACTGCTGGTTTCATAACCGAGCGAGATCACTTCTTTGCAGATTTTGGGCAAATTACTTTGCCTCTCTGAATACCTGTGTTCTCATCTGTGAGGATAGTAATAGAATCTACCACATAGGTTTGGGATGAGGATTAAATGAGAGCATTCATAAAATAATATCTAGCCTTTCATAAATATTAATTATTTTTGCCATCACCGTTACCATCATCATCATCATCATCATTTCTGGTGCTTATTACAGTGCCTGACACATGGCAGATACTTAGAAATATGTGATAATGGCTGGGCACGGTGGCTCACGCCTGTAATCCCAGCACTTTGGGAGGCCGAGGCGGGTGGATCACGAGGTCAGGAGATCAAGACCATCCTGGCTAACATGGTAAAACCCCATCTCTACTTAAAATATATATATATATAAAATTAGCCGGGCATGGTGGCGGGCACCTGTAGTCCCAGCTACTCGGGAGGCTAAGGCAGGAGAATGGCGTGAACAAGGGAGGCAGAGCTTGCAGTGAACCGAGATAGCGCCACTGCACTCCAGCCTGGGTGACAGAGCAAGACTCTGTCTCAAAAAAAAAAAAAAAAGAAAATATGTGATGATGCGGACTGACTGACTGAATGAATGATAGTCAGAATGAATGTTTCTGCTGCCTGTTATTACACTTAAAATCCATCACAAGAGGTTAAATCTGGGCCACAAACTTGGTGTCTACATGGTCCAATTGAGGCATATAAATGAGTAAATCACACTGGGTGTGAGAAAAATAAATAAGTCAGCTGGGCACAGTGGCTCATGCCTGTAATCCCAGCACTTTGGGAGGCAGAGGAGGGTAGATCACCTGAGGTCAGGAGTTCAAGACCAGCCTGCCCAACATGGCGAAACCCCATCTCTACTAAAAATACAAAAATTGGCTGGGCATGATGGTAGGTGCCTGTAATCCCAGCTACTCGGGAGGCTGAGGCAGGAGAATTGCTTGAATCTGGGAGGCGGAGATAGCAGTGAGCTGAGATGGCACCACTGCACTCCAGCCTGGGCGACAGAGTGAGACTCTATCTCAGAAAAATAAATAAATAAATAAGCCTTCTCGGCCTACCTTTTATTTTCTGACTTTAGATAGACGTATAGGTACGGAGAAATATTTCTATGCTCTGAGTAAAACAAAAGCCCCAACACTGATGAATGACAATTGACTACTCCTCCCTGTCAGGGATGCAGTAGGGATTGGTGGTGACTGTGGCAACCTGATGACCCCATCACCTTCTAGAGTAGACAGATTTCACACAGTTCCTGCTGATTATTGCATTTGAGAATGCAAGCCGTGTGTGGCCAACACTTTGATATTTCAGAAGAGCCTGGAAACTTTTAAAAATTGTATTTTTATTTTTACATGTTGCCTCAATGTTTTTGTAGTTATTGCTTGTCTTTTAAACACTGGGCAGGCTAAATATTACCTGACTGCTCACTGGTGATCCAGTGCAGGGGCCCGAGGTAAATTATTAAAATGCAAATCCCCCTGGAATGTGCAGCCCCTAACAAAACTGTTATCAGCAAGTGTCACCAGAGAGAGGACTGGAGGGTGTTGTATGTGAACATCTGGGGGAGGAAAGATAAAAGGAGAAGTGGGAGGGAGCCAGAGGCGAAACCTGCCTATTCCATCATTTCAGCTAAAACTGGTCAGAATACTGAGAAAGAGAGGATGAGGAGAGGCCATTATGAGCACTCATGAAAGAAGAGTTAAGGAGGGTATTTCAAAGTAATACTTCTTGGGAAAAATGAATAAATTAAGAATTTAAAATACTCCTTTTCAGTCAACACAGGTACAGTCAGGAAGTTTTAAAACTGCACACATAGGAATAAATATTGTTTTCCATTTACTTCTATCAATCTCATGTTTGTTTCTTAGAGACACAAATACCTTTGCACTTTTAAATCTGTGAAATGTTTGGGGAAATTGAGAATTCTCTGTTTGTACCACTGCACAGCCCATTTTTGTTCTGCCTAAGCTTGCTGCTCTTGTCATTGAGAATGGCCTTGTCACATATTTGCAGAATGTCTGCCTTTGATTTTGGTTATGAACTATATTTTGAAATGCATCCAGAAGCTCCCATCAGATGCTGGCCCTGCCCGTGTCTTCAGGTGCTGATTTCCTATTATTGTCTACATCATTGATTTAGGACACATTGCATTTAATTCTCTATTCAAGGAAGGCCAGGCAATAAAATAGAAATAGAAGATATAATCTTAGCCCTTTGGGAGCTTAAATTCTAGCAGAGATGACAAAAAAAATTATATAATAACAATGGAAGATGTTCCTACAGTATTATAGTGTATATAATATACATATATACACTCTATATATATAGTACTAGTATAGTATATACCATAGTATATAGGACATTTAGTATAGTATACTATAGTATCGTATTGCTGAAAAGTACTGCCTTGCAAATAGAAAAACCAGGGCTGGAATCGTGTGCCTCTGTTGACCAAGTGGTTGATTTTAGGCTTATCTGTAAAAATAAAATAATGATATGTACTTCCTGGGTGGTTGAGGATGAAAGGAAATAACATTTGTTCAGCAATCAGCATACAGTGCCTAGCTTATAGTAAGTGCCCCAAAAGGCAGATTTATAAAATGTTGCTTGCCTTTACACAGTTTCTAACTAGTTACAGAAAAAAATACATATTGGACAAAAATACAAATAGCAAATCTGTTGCTACCTAACTCTGGAATGTAGTAATAAGATGTTTTAGGCCAGGTGCAGTGGCTCATGCCTGTAATCCCAGCACTTTGGGAGACCGAGGTGGGTGGATCACAAGGTCAGGAGATTGAGACCATTGTGTCCAACATGGTAAAACCCCATCTCTACTAAAAATACAAAATTAGCTGGGGGTGGTGGCGTGCACCTGTAATCTCAGCTACTCAGGAGGCTGAGGCAGGAGAATCCCTTGAACCTGGAAGGTGGAGATTGCAGTTAGCTGAGATCACGCTACTGTACTCCAGCCTGGCAACAGAGAGAGACTCTCTCAAAAAAAAAAAAAAAAGTCTCAAGTTAATAACTGATGACTTATAAATAATGACAAAAGACGTTGTTATATGGAGTGTTAAGGTCTGCCAAATTTTATATATACATAAATATTACCGATTGTGGTACAGTAGACATAGAGAAAAGAGCATCAACCTTAGATGCACAGCTCAATGGTTTTTTTTTTTTTTTTTTTTTTTTTGAGACTGAGTTTCGCTCCTTTTGCCCAGGCTGGAGTGCACTGGTGCGATCTCGGCTCACTGCAACCTCCACCTCTTGGGTTCCAGAGATTTTTCTGCCTCAGCCTCCTGGGTAGCTGGGATTACAGCCATGTGCCACCATGCCTGGCTAATTTTTGTATTTTTAGTAGAGACGGGGTTTCAACATGTTGGTCAGGCTGGTCTTGAACTCCTGACCTCGTGATCCACCTGCCTCGGCCTCCCAAAGTGCTGGGATTATAGGCATGAGCCACCATACCCAGTTTTCAGTGGGATTTTATATGCATACACCCATGTGACCACCACCAATCAAGATATAGAATATTTCCATCACACTAGAAATTTCTTATTTCCTACTTCTATCTACAATTCTTGCCTGCCACTTCCAATTAACTATTATACTGACTTCAATCACCATAAATTAATTTTGTGTAGTGTTACCTTTATATAAATGTATTGTTCTCTGTGGACTGTTTTGTATCTGGCTTTTTGCAGTAAGTATTTTTTTCTGTGACAGAAAATCAAGGTAAAGCAAAGTCTGAGAGTTCCAGTGGCCTCACATCCTGATCAACACTTGATATTGCCAGTGTTTAAATTTAGACACACTGAGGAAGGGAGTGTGTATTGGTATCTTGTGATTTTTGATTTGCTTTTTTCCTGTGTCTAATGATGATTAACACTTTTTTATAATTTTTTTTTTTTTTTTTTGAAGCAGAGTCTCACTCTGTCACCCAGGCTGGAGTGCAGTAGTGCAATCTCAGCTCACTACAAGCTCCACCTCCCAGGTTCACCCCATTCTCCTGCCTCAGCCTCCCAAGTAGCTGGGACTACAGGTGCCCACCACCGTGCCCGGCTAATTTTTTGTATTTTTAGTAGAGATGGGGTTTCACCGTGTTAGCCAGGATGGTCTCGATCTCCTGACCTTGTGACCCACCCACCTCAGCCTCCCAAAGTGCTGGGATTACAGATGTGAGCCACCATGCCTAGCCCACTTTTTTATATTCTTACTGGCCATTGAGATATTCTTTTTACTCTCTGTCTTTCTCTTTCTAAAATAACTGTTCATGTCTCTTGCCCATTTTTCAAATTCGTTATTTAAAATTTTTAAAGAATTTACCTCCTTATATTCCAGATAAAGTTGAGAATATCTTCTGTCTACAACTTGCCGTTTCACTCTCTTAATCTCTTTTTTTGATGAAAAGAAATTCTTAATTTTACTGAATTGCAATAATTTTTCAAGAGGCAGGGTCTCAATCTATCAGCCAGGCTGGAGTGCAATGGCACAATCATACTTCAGTGCAGCCTCAAACTCCTGGGCTCAAGTAATTCTCCCACCTGGGCCTCCCAAAGTGATAGGATTACAGGTGTGACCTGCGCATGTGGCCAAAATGTTCTTTTATAATTAGTGTTTGAGGGGCAGGCACAGTGGCTCACACCTGCAATTTCAGTACTCTGGGAGGCCAAGGCAGGTGGATCACTTGAGGCCAGGAGTTCGAGATCAGCCTGGCCAACATGGCAAAACCTTGTCTCTACTAAAAATACAAAAAATTAGCCAGGCATGGTAGCATGCACCTGTAGTCCCAGGTGTTCGGGAGCCTGAGGCACAAGAATTGCTTGAACCGGCCAGGCGCGGTGGCTCACGCCTGTAATCCCAGCACTTTGGAAGGCTGAGGTGGGTGGATCACGAGGTCGGGAGTTCAAGACCAGCCTGGCCAACATAGTGAAACCCCATCTCTACTAAAAAAATACCAAAATTAGCCGGGCATGGTGGTGTGTGCCTATAGTCCCAGCTACTCGGGGGGCTGAGGCAGGAGAATCGCTTGAACCCGGGAGTTGGAGGTTGCAGCGAGCTGAGATCGCACCACTGCACTCCAGCTTGGGCAACAGAGTGACACTTCATCTCAAAATAAAAAAAGAATCGCTTGAACCCAAGACGGGGAGTTTGCAGTGAGCCATGATGGTGCCAGTGCACTCGAGAGTGAGGCTCTGTCTCAAACGAATAAATAAATAGAATAATTAGTGTTTGTATGAACTTAAGAAATCTTTGCTTATCAAAGTAGTCCGGATGCTATTTTGATTCTTCTAAGGTGTCTGTTTTGGAATACCAACAATCAGAGACCTGTCAAAAGTTTTCAAATACTTGTGATTCCCAGTCAAAGGATTTGCCTAAGGTATGTCAGATCTTATCACTACTATTTTCAACCTTTTAATCCAAGTGTGAGCGTTTTTAATGATTGATACAGCTCTAAATCTGAGAGCTAGATGGCCCACTCGGTGACTCTGGGCAAGTTTCAGAACCTTGTCTACAGCCCACCACCCATGGCTGGGACACTGTCTGGAGCCACTGGAAACAATTCCAGCTATGGGATGAGGATAAGGGCTTTTGCTTCCTTCCTTCATTTTTGTTGAATAAATGCATTTATTCCCAGATTAAATTTGGCCCCAGATGACTATTCTACCATTGTGAATCTGTTCTTTTGTTCTATCTTCCAAATGTTTTCTAAATGTTTGGTGAAGAATATCTGTGATTAAGGCGGGGGCTGGGGTCGGGGGCGGGGTTCTGTCTTGTAATTATTTTCACCAGGACAGAAATAATTGGTCTATTATGAATCCAATTTCCACTTCTTTTTAAGTTATATGAAACATCAGAAAGCAAATTTCTCCCTAATCTATAAAGAATCAAAATAGACTCCTTAATAATGAAGTTTGAGGCCATTTATTTGAAAATATTACTTATTCCCCTTTATAGCTCAATGTTCAGTGTGAATGGAGGAATGGAGTTGAAATAAAACTGTTTTAGTTTGCTAGGGCTGCCGTAACAAAATACTACAGACTAGGTAGTTTAAATAGCAGAAATTGATTTTCTCACAGTTCTGTAGACTGAAAGTCCAAGATCAAGGTGTTGGCAGATTTGATTCCCTCTGAGGCCTGTCACTGGGTTGCAGATGGTCACCCTCTCGCTGAGTCTTCTCTTGGTGTTTCCTCTGTGCTCATGTAACCATGGTATCACTTTTTGTGTCCAAGTTTCCTGTCTTATAAGGACACCATTCATATTGGATTATAGCCCACCCTAATACCCTCATTTTAAATTAATCACCTCTTTAAAGGCCCTATATCCACATGCAGTCATATTCTGAGGTACTAGTGTTTAGGACTTCAACTTAAGATTTTGGAAGGTTGAGGGAGGCACATATTGGGCCCATAACAATCACTAATGGGTATTTTAGAAGAATGTGTTGGGGGAATGTGCCAGATTAAAAAGCAGGCCGGGTGCTGTCGCTCATACCTGTAATCCCAGCACTTTGGGAGGCCGAGGCGGGTGAATCACGAGGTCAAGAGATTGAGACCATCCTGGCCAACATGGTGAAACCCCATCTCTACTAAAAACACAAAATGTTAGCTGGGCGTGGTGACGTGTGCCTGTAGTCCCAGCTACTCAGGAGGCTGAGGCAGGAGAATCGCTTGAACCCGGGAGGTGGAGGTTGCAGTGAGCTGAGATCGCGCCACTGCACTCCAGGCTGGGCGAGAGAGTGAGACTCCGTCTCAAATTAAAAAAAAAAAAACGAATAAAATAAAAAATTAAAAACAGAATAATTTGACAATCTACAATGTGTAACTGTCACAGAAGCCAAGCGTTCAAGAAATGAATTAGACATGAAAACCCCACAAAACAACATTAACTGAATGTGCAAATGAGTAGGTAGGAGACTGAATAGACGAGGTGCTGAGGAGATCAGGTTTAGTGGCATAGCACACACTAAGCCAAGAGGGATCATGAAGAGAAATTTTCCGATTGAGAATATTTGAGAGCCGGTTTCAAAGGAGATGAAGATGATGGATATTCTGGAAAATGGACGATATCATCTCAGAGAAGAAAATTAAGTACACATACCAAGGCTGTCAGTTTAAATGATAAGATAATAAGTTATATTTCCTTGGTTCTTTTCAAGTCTGCCTTCATGGAACTTAGTTTGATGTATACAACCCTGTCATCAGTATGAGAATATATATATATATACACACACACCCACACACACACACATATTTATATACATATCTACATCTATATATATATAATATATCGATATATACATATATATCTGTGTGTGTGGGTGTGCGTGTGTATATATATATATATTTTTTTTTTTTTTGAGACGGGGTCTCACTCTATCGCCCAGGCTGGAGTGCAGTGACACGGTCTCAGCCCACTATAAGCTCCACCTCCTGGGTTCACGCCATTCTCCTGCCTCAGCCTCCTGAGTAGCTGGGACTACAGGCGCCTGCCACCACGCCCAGCTAATTTTTTGCGTGTTTTTTAGTAGAGACGGGGTTTCACCATGTTATCCAGGATGGTCTCGATCTCCCGGCCTTGTGATCTGCCCGCCTCAGCCTCCCAAAGTGCTGAGATTACAGGCGTGAGCCATCGCACCCAGCCGAGAAAATAAAAATATTACTAAAGCACCTCTGTAACCAAATCCTCATGAGATTTAAGCTCTTGTTTCTTGAAGGAGAAAAAATATCCCCTCACTCTACTCTTTAATACTAATCAAAATTTACAACAGTGCTCTTAGGAATGTCTCTAAATCCTAGGACTCAGATACCTTGTGGAAGACTTTAATTTCCTGTGGGCATGTCAGAACAACCATCTAATACAGCAGTTCATGCCTGCGATCCGTGAAAGAGAAACGTGGAACTATAGCCAGCTCCTCCTGGCATGGCTGAGGACCCACAGCCTGTCTCATGTCTACCAGGGCTCAAGCAAGGCAGCTGTTGGGTATATCGGAGAAGTAAAACATTTGAGAACTGCTTGCCTAATGAGCTACACGTCAAAAATGTAGCAGACTATTCTGTCCATTAAAAATAGAATTGTTAGGAAATAAAATTGGACTATACATATTGTTCATTTTTCTCCTTATAAAACTATGCCCATTATTTAAAATAAGTCAAACAATGCAGCAGAGTATAAAGAAGAAAACAGAAAGTTGGCTGAAAATCCCCCACCCTGAATTAACCATTGTTATCTTTTTAGTGACTATTATTTTCAACATCTCTCTATGACTAGGTATTTATAATATTTTACATAATAGAGATCATACCATACTGGCTTATTGGCAACCTGCTTTTATCATTTAACAAAAAGTCATGGACACCTTTTTATCTCAACATAGTTAGAGCTACATCGTTATTTTTAATGGCTGCATGGTACTCCTTTGTGTGGATAAACCATCATTTTTAACACTCATTCTCCTTTGAAGAACCTTGAAACTGTTTCCAACTTTTTGCTATTATAAGCAGGCTTTAATGAACATCCTTGTGCACCATTGTGACTGGTCCTGCTATTTGCTTCGGGTAAATTACTAGAATCTCGAGACATTTTTAAAATGGCTGTTTGTGGATAAGATGTAAAATTGTCCCAAAACATATCCAAATCTGCCAGCCTTCTCTTCTATTTTTAATCATTTTGTATAGAATATTTATGGCTCTTTTTGGATGGCTTTCTCTTTCTTTTTCAAAGGTTCCGCAATGCAGCCCTTTCCCTCAGTCCTTCTGGGTTGGCTGGGATGAGAGAGTATGCATTGTTCTTTATATTTCTAGTTGTCAGGGATTGCTAGTAATGGGTGGGGATGATAGAAACTCTTATGGTAGTTTAGTGGAATGCAAGATCGCTGTGAGGTTGGTCATTTTTGCCTAAGTCTTAAAAAAAATGATAGAATTTAGGTAAAGCATTTTAGGGAGAGAAAACTGGAAAATGGGCAAAGTAATTTTCATGTGTTTGGCATTTGGAGATAAAAGGAGGGAAGTAGTGATTAAAATATTTTTATATTTTGGCCCAAGATCTGTTCCTCTTTATGTCTCCAGACACATCTCTTTTCATTCCTCTTCTTGATGTGAACACCATCTATGGAATGTCTTTCAATTCTTCAAACAGGGCAAGTTCTCTCTTACCTCTGTTTCTGTTATTTTATCTGCCCTATGCCTGGAACACCCCTTCCCTATCATTCTTCTCTCTCTAGAATACACATCCTTCACCTGACTAAAAAATATTGCCTACTCAGGTGTTCATCTTATGTTCAATTTTGGAAGACAGTATTACTAGGAAGCCTTCCCTGAGTCACTCAGACTGAGCTAGCTGCCCTTTCTATTTGTATCCATGCTGCCACTAACATTGTATCAATTTCATTGGATTTAAATGGCTTATTTTAATTGTCTGCTTCCTTCCATTCAAAGATGACACTCTTGAGTGTAAGCGACTGTGTCTGTCATATTCATCCTAATATCGTTAGAGTCTAATCCAGTGCTTGGAAAATTACGGACATGGATGAATGTTTTCAATGAATGAATGAATAAATGAACAAAATGCAGTGATAAAATAGTCTTTTTGGAACGGTCACTTATGCAAGCAGATAGTTGGAACTGAGCCTGTAGAATCAGATAGAGCCTCTATTTTGGAAAGTCTTGGAGGCTGACAATGGAACGTTAAAAACAATATAGCATTAAAATCTTAATCTGGAGATATCTACAGAACTCTAGAGTATAAAACAAGAAATACCAAGGCTTTCAAAGCCTGGATAAATATTGTAATTAATTGTCTTTTCTTGCAAGATCAATGAAGGCCAATGATAGGCTTCAGGCTAGCTGCTAGGGGATGGAGTTATTGCAAGCAACTCTAATTTGTTGGGGGAAACACCTGCTTCTCTAGAACACGTCAGAAGTGTAAAGAAAAAGAAAACTATAGGTAAGATAGGATTCTGTCCAAGTCATGATTAACCTAAAAGAAACTTTTACAAAATGTTGTTTTGTGGAAAACAATTTCAGAATATAATAACAGATGTGTCCAAAGACATTTAGGTTTGGGAAACGGTGTCTAGAAAAATTTACTTCTTGGAGATTTATCACATGCATTAACCTGTTATACCCTTTGAGGACTTCTATGAGAAAGCAAGTTGTGTGGCTTCTTTTACCGTCATATTTCCCAAACTTTATATGACAGCATACTTTTTCTGAAGCATACCTATTTATTTGTTGCAGAAAAACAGTGTGAGAAATACTGTTCTAAGAAGTCAGAGCTTTCTGAGATTATTCAGGACTAAAATATTGATAATACTTGTGCTTCATAGGGTTTACATAATCTTATGTGCTTTGATTATAATTAAGTTGCTTATTTTAGATTATTTTAAATGCATCTCAGACTCACCAGTTTAAGACAAATCTATGGAGATAAATAGTTGAAGCTAAATTCTGGGGTTTTTTTGTTTGTTTGTTTTTTTGTTTTGTTTTGTTTTGTTTTTTGAGGGGAGTACTGAGTTTCAGTCTTGTTGCCCAGGCTAGAGTGCAATGGCGTGATCTCGGCTCACTGCAACCTCTGCCTCCAGGGTTCAAGCGATTCTCCTGCCTCAGCCTCCTGAGTAGCTGGGATTACAGGCATATGCAACCACGCCTGGCTAATTTTGTATTTTTAGTAGAGACTGGGTTTCTCCATGTTGTTCAAGCTGGTCTCAAACTCCTCACCTCAGATGATCCGCCCACATTGGCCTCCCAAAGTTCTGGGATTACAGGCGTGAGCCACTGCGCTCAGCCTGTTTGTTATTCTTGGGTACACATGAGACCCAAATATATTGACAAGGAAGAGGTACTACTAGACTACTTTTAATAGTGATGTAAAAATCATTTGAGATTGGCATACTGTTTGTAAACAGCTCCAAGATTTCTATTTTTTTAAGTGCCCCAAATGTGTTTTCCTAAGGAGGATAAATATTCCCACCGAACTTCTGCTTATCCTTCTAATTTGCTCATCTCTAAAATTCTATAAGTCAATGAATTTCAAATTGGCAGAGTCTGAATTAATGTGATTTAGATCATAGATCAAAGACTTAGCATTTTAAATGAAAATATATTCTTTATTATGCTTCTATGCCAGAGTTTTGTGAAGTGTATAAAGCACCCTTCATATGAGTAAGCAACTCTTAAGAATTACATATTCCATTCAATTTCAGACTTCTTTGAGAAAATGTATCTACTGCTAGAAAGTTTTTCATGTGTGAAGAAATGCAGTATATAAGAACAACAACAAAAAAAGTAGAGCATTGTGTTTGAAGTGAGGATCATCATCATTACACAATGACCCAAAGCTAGGTTCCAGAAAAGTTGTTAAATTTATTATAAATGTATCTAAGGGCAATAGCTACTGTATATATAAAGAGTACAAAAGATAATACATTGCAGTGGTAGCAAATGTGTGAGTGGGTTCCAGTCACAGCTCTACCACTTACTAATTCGTGACATTGGGGAAGTTTCCATTCATAAAATTGGGAAAATACCATTATCTCCTCCTACTTATTGAGAGCTAAATGAGAAAATAAATAGAAAGCTTTTAACGTAAGTCAGGTACATAGAAAGTACTAAAAATATTATTTATCATTATTCAAAGGTTATTATAAGCTAGAAAACAACTTAGTCCTGATTCTTTAATTTTCTTACCATTTTCTACTGTTTCAGAAGGCAATTACCTTATTTACACCTTTCAGTACTCAGTGATACATTTTGTTACATCATAGGTATTCAGTATTTCCTATTTATTTATTACTATTTATTAATTAGTTTCTTTATTAGTATTTACTGATTTGATAGTATTTAGTTGCTTACATCTCTAAAATCTATTTTCTTTTTAAATCAAGTCTCTTATTTTCCAGGCAATACTCTATTTGATGGCATTTAGTTGCTTATGTACCTAAAATCTATTTTCCTGTTTTTTGTTGTTGTTTTTGTTTGTTTTTACCTAGTCTTTATTTTTCAAGTAACAGGGAGAAGTCCATCTCATCTTTCGTTCCTTCATCTCCTCACATCATCATTAATTTCTCACCTATCCCAAGATGTTGTCTTTTTCCTTTAGAGATTACTGTTTTTATTTTTATTATTTTATTTTATTTTTATTTTTTTGAGACAGGGTCTTGCTCTGTCACCCAGGCTGGAGTGCAATGGTGCGATCTTGGCTCACTACAACCTCTGCCTCCCGAGTTCAACAGATTCTCTTGCCTCAGCCTCCCAGGTAGCTGGGATTATAGGTGCTTGCCACCACACCCAGCTAATTTTTGTATTTTCTTTTTTTTTTTTTTTTTTTTTTTTTTAAGTAAAGACAGGGTTTCACCATGTTGGCCAGGCTGGTCTCGAACTCCTGACCTCAAATGATCCACCCACCTCGGCCCCCCAAAGTGCTGGGATTACAGGCGTGAACCACTGTGCCTGGCCTATTTTTACTAATAACAATATTATATATGGACAATGTCCTTTCTACTCATTTTGGCCTATTCTCTAGTTAGATTCTTTCATTAGAATTGATTCATCATTCTTACTGCTTCTTGTTTTCATTTAGTTTTGTTTTTGTTTTGCTTTCCTTAGAAGAAATGAAAAATGAAGAAAATATTTTTGCCTTGTCCACCAGAATGCACTCTCTGATGAAAGATGCTGATAAAAGAATGGACTTTGGACACATGCTGACCTGGGCTTGTCTTACCTGCTCTTTCCCTTCCTAGCTCTCTCAGCTTGGACAGGTTACTTCACCACTGGCAACTTCAGCTTCCTCGTTGTATAATGAGCATGCTACGAATAACTTTGTAGAATGGTGAGGATGAGAAAACATTTGTCTAGAATAGAGGGAATCTGTAAATGTTAACTCAAATCATTGTCATTTCTCTGTTTTATTATAACAACTCATCATGCGGTTGGCAAATCAACTGCCACAACTTATTTCAATATTTAATTTCAGCAAAATGGGAATATGCTTAATCATCATGTATAATTTAAACCTGGCAGTCTAACTTCAGAATCTTCTTCTATTTTACCTGATGCAGTATGATTTCACTTCTTTTCTTCATATCAAACAAATAGAATTAATTTTAAATTATAAGATCTCATTTTAAAGATTCTAACCAGTGTATGCCTCTTTGGTCGTTTGTCAACATCTTAAGTAGATATTTTGAAGAGTATGAAGAGTGCAAGGGTTCCTCTAGAAACATAATCTAATTTTAACCTCCAATTTGAATTATATTTCAAATGTGATGCAGTGTAAATGAGCAAACACAAATTTGATGTGTGTACATGTGTGTCTACGTATGACGTAATCTCCTCCTTCCCTAGAGAGAGGTAAAAATCTAACAAAGAGCTGAAGAAACCAGACTTTGGGAAGTCAAGTGATTTGTGTGATAAAAGTCAGAGTCATTCAGCAGTAGACTCATGCAGAAATGCATTTGGTAGAGCAGACACCCAAAGTACTGAAGTGGAAGACCTTGGTTTTGGAAGGTACCATTCTCGGTCCACACCATCTTGGCCACACAGTGGCTTTGTGTCCATGGGCAAACATGTTAGCCTCTTTGATCATCACTTTTTTTATGGGAATACTAGTGGCCTTCTGTACAATGTAGTTGTAAAGAATAAGTGAGATAACATTCTTGCCATACAGTGACATCTCTCTAATTGCTAGTTTTTCATTTCCTGCAGCCCCTCACTACGTGCCAGGAGTGGGTTTTAAAAAAGGATGACTGGCCAGGTGCAGTGGCTCACCCCTGTAATCCCAGCACTTTGGGAAGCTGAGGCAGGTGGATCACGAGGTCAGGAGTTCAAGACCAGCCTGGCTAAGATGGTGAAACCCCATCTCTACTAAAAATACAAAAATTAGCTGGGTGTGGTGGCGGGTGCCTGTAGTCCCAGCTACTCAGCAGGCTGAAGCAGAGAATTGCTTGAATCCGGGAGGCAGAGGTTGCAGTGAGCCGAGATTGCGCCACTGCACTCCAGCTCTGCACTCCAGAGCAAGACTCTGTCTCAGAAAAAAAAAAAAAAAAAAAAAAAAGGATGACTAAGAAACAGCCCCTGCCCTCACAGCTCACAGATGTTCCAGTCTAACTTCTGTTGGGAGGGAAGAACAGGATAGAGGAAATAAGAGCAACAGTTAAAGATGTTCCATCTGAGGCTTACCCTGTAGGCTAATTCCACACATTGGCAGAGTTTGGACTTGAACATTGGTTTGCTTAGGTAATTCCTAGCCCTTCCACCTGTAACTGTGAGTTTACGCATGCTGCTTAACTCCTTTGAGCTTTAATGTTTTTCACCTATATAATAAAATAATAAGAGTCATACATTGTACATTTATATGAAAAGTTTAAGGGCAAAGTGAACTTTTATATTATCGCTATTTAAAAATGACTCTGCAGCAAAACAGAAGATATACTTGAGTCATTATTTTAAGAAGAATTTCTTCCAGTTATCCCTAATTCTAGGGCAGCTCATAAGGAAGTTAAACAAGCATGGACAGGAATGATCATTATTGTATTCCATCTTTTTCAGACACTCAGACAATCGGTTCTCACTGAGCACCACACTGGGGGCACTGAAGTTAATATTAATAAGAAGGATGATGACCCCTTTGTAGCCTCAGAGAAAAGAAAAAGTCATCAGTGTTTTAATGTTCTTCTCAAGAAGCCTACCATTGCCTCCTCTAAGTGCTCAGAACATTATCTTGCTATGGATATCTCCACCCTTGTGGCAGAGTCCACATTATTGTGGTATCTCTAATCATAACACAGTGAGATTCAGATATTTTACTCTAATTAATGTCATTCTGGAGGGTGTGCTGTGATGAATGTATGTAAATATCTTATGAATTTGACCATGCTTTCAGCTCTGAACTCTGGCTTCCAGGAGTCAGTGTGAACTAATTGAATAACAGAAAACTCATAATTTAGCAACTGTAAAGAACCTGAAAATATCCTATAAACTATGCAACTGGGTCAGGATACATGATTATCTTTAGAATAAAATTTGAAATAATTTTCCAGTTTCCTTGTGCCTTCTGCATATTAGCTGTAGATATTAAATTGAAAGAAAGGACAAGATACAACTTGGAAAAGTGAATTACATTTTAAATGTAATTCCTGTGGTTCCCGATGCAAAACCTACTACTTAGACCCTCAGTGGGGGTGCCGCATAAACGCTTGTTATCCACAAAAAAAACCACTGGAAAGCCACGAAGGAAACCAGTAAGATTTCTCAGTGTTCTTTTTTCAGGTTTGTATTGCTATGCATCCTCAGGCGATTTCCTGGCTTTCTCTCTCTTAGTTTAGAGGGATGACAGCCATGTTTCCTCTGTCCACTAAGGACGGACCTTCGTCGAGTCCCATTTAGGATGCTAAAACTGCGCTCTGGTTTGTCTCTCTGAGTATGGCCTCTCCCAGCCTGCCCATATCCGTCAGACTAATCACACTACTACAAGGCATACAGCACATGCCCCTCTTAAAAGGATTTTTAAATGCTCTGAAATACTCTTATCTAGTCAAATAATATGTAGATGAATAATACGTAGAATCAGATCATAACCAAAGATTACAGGCATGAAGCGTGGTAATAATACTTGTTGCAAGTAGGTTGAACCATGTTTCAGCTGATGTAAACAAAAAGACAAACAGGCTGGGCACGGTGGCTCACACCTGCAATCCCAGCACTTTGGGAGGCCGAGGTGGGTGGATCACCTGAGGTCAGGAGTTCGAGACCAGCCTGACCAACATGGTGAAGCCCCCATCTCTACTAAAAATACAAAATCAGCTGGGCGTGGTGGCACATGCCTGTAATCCCAGCTACTCGGGATGCTGAGGCAGGAGAATCGCTTGATCCCAGGAGGTGGAGGCTGCAGTGAGCTGAGATTCCGCTACTGCACTCTAGCCTGGGTGACAGAGTGAGACTCATCATTTTCAATGATAAAATACACATTTCACGAAGTAGTGTGAGGATTAAATGAGCTAACATAGTAGGCATTCGTCGAAATGAATTATCCATCATGATTAAAAATCATTATCTGGCCATGTGTGGTGGCTCACGCCTGTAATCCCAGCACTTTGGGAGGCCGAGCTGGGTGCGTCATGAGGTCAAGAGATCGAGACTATCCTGGCCAACACCATGAAACCCCGTCTCTACTAAAAATACAAAAGTTAGCTGAGTGTGGTGGTGCCTGCCTGTAGTCCCAGCTACTTCGGAGGCTGAGGCAGGAGAATCAATTGATCCCAGGAGGCAGAGGCTGCAGTGAGCCGAGATCGTGCCACTGCACTCCAGCCTGGGTGACAGAGTGAGACTCTGTCTCAAAAAACAACAACAACAACAACAAACAAAAAACAGAATTTACTGGCTAAATCAAATGAAAAATTCAGCAGGTCATTTGGCTTCAAGTACACCAGGCAATCATGTTAAGAAGGTCTAGTTTCTTTCAATCTCTTGGCCTCACCCTCCCCTACGGTTTGACTTCATTTTTAGACACGATTTTCCTTCACGGTGATACAGATGGTTACTAGCAGATTTCGTGAATATTACTGTCCCGGAGAAACAAGGCAGTCCCTTTCCTGATGATATGCACAGATGTCTTGAGATTCCCTCTCATTGGAAAGCGTTGGTCACATGCCTATCCCTGAACCAATGATCGTGACTAGAGGAATGGAATTCACTAATAGGTTTAGGCCCAAATCACATACACATTTTCCAAAGTCCCCCAGAAGTGGTAGACACTGAAAGTACTGGATGGGCAAATTTCTTAATGATGATCAAAAATTATTGTCTAAAGTAGGGTACATAGATGCTAGGTAGCCCAGACAACATATGTGTATCATGCATGTCTTCTGTCAGCTTAACCCTTTTTGCATAGTGTTAGAACAGCTTTTAAACCGCTGAACTTTTGGGAATGCAGAGATTTAGATGGATACATAAACATCAAATGCAAAACATACCATTTGCTATAAACTCTTTCTAAAAGAGGTTAAAAAAATACTCTCACTACTTACAGAAAGATGCAAAAATTGTTTGTGAAGAAGTTAGCAAAAACCATAGAGTATCTCCTATATCCACCACCCACTACCCTGAAAAAAAAAAGAAAGAGAAGGAAGAAAAAGACTAGCTTTGGTGTGATATTTTAAGATAAACCGATTATTCAACAAGTAGAAAGAGGATAAGAGGAATAATGCAGGAAAATAAGACAACTTGTTTACCAGTTACTATGTAAGTCAAGAAAATATTTTAATAAAAGATTGAATATTTAATATAGAAATCTTTTTATTTCAAAAAGATAAAGCATATATAGCTTTTAATAATTTAGCTAATTCTTGCCATTTCTGCTAAGTAAAGCAGATGCTTCCAGTGCCACACAGGAGTTGTAAGTGAGGGAAAAAGGAAAAGAAAAAGCAACTTTTATTCTGTTTCTGATGAGAGCTATTTACTCCATACAAACAGAATGCCTGTGGATTCCCCTCTGTAGATTGGTGAGTGGAGCTGCATCTATTTCCCGGATGGTAATTAGCCTCTGAATACTGCACTCCCCACATCCTTTTTCCCTTCCATGTTGTTGTATGTGGAATTAATCACATCCTAATGGAAACGCTGGCAATTTCAGAGCAGATTATGATTTTTAAAAATCCCCTCCAGGTAAAAGTTGCCATCCTTTATAATTTTCAGAGTCAGCTTTCCTATCTTCTCCCACGTAGGAGGCTATCTTGCTGGTATAACCTACATGAAGTGGACTGTGCAGGGTTAGATATGAAAGCGTCCAGGATCCAGCTGACTCTGTTTGAAGTATTGCCACTCTACTGTGGCAGGAGAGGTTTTAAATCAAAGGAACAGAAAGCACCATAGAGAGAACACTCTTTCTTTTCCTGGAGGTTTGTATCCTGGAGATACTGCTTGGAAGCCAGGCTTCTCCTTCCAAAATTTTGATTTCCTGACAGTGAATGAATAGCCTTTACACCGTTTGTAGAGTCTGGGAAAGAAAAATACAATGGAACAACACAATATGGTGTAGGTTACTCTTGCCAGAGTATCCAACAGAAGGGGAAGGGTGAGAAGAAAGTGTTTATTATCTTCAGGATTACAGTGGAGATTGGCAACAGCAATCATCTAAAATAAAAGCATCACACTGGCCGGGTGCAGTGGCTCATGCCTGTAATCCCAGCACTTTGGGAGACCGAGGTGGGCAGATCACCTGAGGTCAGGAGTTCAAGACCAGCCTGGCCAACATGGTGAAACCCCGTCTCTACTAAAAGTACAAAAATTAGCCGGGCATCGTGGTGGGTGCCTGTAATCCCAGCTACTTGGGAGGCTGAGGCAGGAGAATCACTCGAACCCAGGAGGCGGGAGTTGCAGTGAGCCAAGATCGCACCACTGCACTCCAGCCTGGGTGACAAAGCAAGACTCTGTCTCAGAAAAAAAAAAAAAAAGCATCACACTGTAGGACACATAGACTGTGTGGTCTGGAGCAGAGATTGGAAAATTAAATCACACCAGCCAAATTTGGACCATCACCTATATTTTGTGCTACGTGTAAACGAGGAATAACATTTACATTTTTTAATGTTTCGAAAAAACAACAAAACATTCCATGGACAAATGAAAATTACATGAAACTCAAATTTCCACGCACATAGAAGTTTTACTGGCACGTAGATACACATTCATATTTTATTGTGTGTGGCTGCTTTCATGCTATAGTTGCAAAGTTCAGTAATTGTGACCTGCGAACTACAAAGCCTACCATATTCACTAGCTGATCTTTGACAGAAAAAGTTTCTCAGCCCCTAGACTAGAGGAAAGAGGAAATTTATGAGAGGACAACAGATAAAGCTAAAGATCTGGGTGTGCTTTGTATGATTTTTTATAGTTTAAAATTACTCGGTAAAGATGATTTTGCTCACGGATGACTCCCCATTGTTTAAATACCGCTTAAAAAATTCAGTCATTTATTTTATTGTTGTTGCAGGACGAGAATTTGTGGAGATAGAATTTAGGTTCTAATGGGCAACATCTAATTTATTCTAGCTGAAACTTCTATCCTTCTGGTGGAGAGGATCAGGTGGACTCCTCAAAAATAGATATATGTATTTTTTACATTGTTATCATCTTCTGACCAGAAAGTAGAACAGTGATGCTCTTCCTCTGTTTCTAAATAAAATAAGTCTAAGTCTCTTAGCTTTGTACACCATTGATCCTTTGTGTCATGGGCACTGCTTGACATAGAAAGTAATTCTGTAGGAAATACATGAACATATGAAGTATGTGTGAGCTAACAAAGTATAGATTTTGAACAATTTCACAGCTATCAGGCTTTAAGTGAGTTAATTTTAGCTTTTAATACAGATACTTTTTTTCTTTTTTCTTTTTCTTTTTTTTTTTTTTTTTTTAGAAACAGGGTCTCACTGTTGCCCAGACTGCAGTGCACGATCATAGCTCACTGCAGCCTCAAACTCCTGGGCTCAAATCACCCTTCCACCTCAATCTCCTTAGTAGTTACCACTGTGGGCATGTACCACTATATCTGCTTAATTTTTCAATTTTCTGTAGGGACTGGGTCTCACGATGTTGTCCAGGCTGGTCTCAAAATTCTGGCCTCTAGTGATCCTTCTACCTCAGCCTACCAAAGTGTTGAGATCACAGGCATGAGCCACTGTGCTCAGCCTCAGAGACGTTATTTAAGTTTGAAGGGAGGAAGCCCAGGTATCATGATCATTAGTACCTTTATTGTTTGACTAACACAAGAGCTCACATTCATTAGAGTGAGGAAATTAGCCTTATTTTTTTAATGATGTGGGAAAATTATAAAACTAATCCTATTTGAAGTGAAGATAAATGTAAGCAAATAGACATTGTATGTGCCATTCTTCTTTAGCATATACGTTTTGACTGATGATTGTGTATAAAAGCAATTTTAGGCTGGGCACTGTGGCTCACGCCTTTAATCCCAACACTTTGGGAGCCCGAGGAGGGCGGATCAGGAGGTCAGGAGATTGAGACCATCCTGGCTAACACGGTGAAACCCCGTCTCTACTAAAAACACAAAAAATTAGCCGGGTGTGGTGGCGGGCGCCTGTAGTCCCAGCTACTCGGGAGGCTGAGGCAGGAGAACGACATTAACCCGGGAGGCTAAGCTTGCAGTGAGCCGAGGTCAGGCCACTGCACTCCAGCCTGCATGACAGAACCAGACTCCGTCTCAAAACAAAAACCAAACAAACAAAAAAGCAATTTTACCCAGTTGGACGTTCTCAGAGTTGATAGATATCTATATATTTCTTCTTAATTTATTTTTACAGAATCATTTGATTTCAGTACACGAAGACACATGAAAATTGCTTGTTTTAGGCAATCATTTCTAATTTTTAAGGAAGACTTCCTAATTGCTTGTCAATTAAAGCTCTTGGCTTCAAGGTTTTACACTCTAATAGGAAGGACAAGAACAAGTGACTTAAAACAAGAAATCTAAAGGGAAATGTGGATGGATTCTTTCTTTTATTCAAATATTTGATAATGGTTCATAATGCCTTATAATTTACAATTGAAAGAATCATGGAGATATCCAATAATTTAGCATTAGAAATAATTGTTAATAATCTTAGTTTCATACATTATTCACCAATAAATGTAAAGATGTATGTAAAGATATCTATTAGCAGTCTAGAGTTAAATTTTTGATAAACTTGGGAGCCCTTAAATGCAGAGAATCTTAGTCTCAGGGATACTAAGCAAATACCATGTAATTCTTGAAATAATTCAATAATCATAAGTAATTATAGAAAAAATAAAGCTATAATACACATCAAGTCATTGTGTCACGGAAAATGAGAACTTTAACTCTGTAGTCAATAGTCATGTCCTCTAAAATGTGTGAATATTGTGTATTGATGAAATATACCAATTTTTGACTTTGAGGGAAAACTACAAAAAAATAAGAAATAAAGTGGAACATTAAGTTATAATTATAACAATGTGACCAGATAGGCACTACCAGACAAAAGGAAAGGGATATATGTCTGGATGAGCCCATTATGTTACCAGATAACGTGCATGTGGACTAACTGCTGACAATGCACTTATGATTATATAAATCAAGATATTCTACATGACTCTAAAAGAAAAGTAGAATATAGAATTGGACCACACAGGTACATAACTCACATTAAACAAAACAAAGCAAAGCAAAAACTTATCCTGTCAAAATCAGGTGTTGTAAAGTTATAGCCCATGGGCCAAATCTGGTGTACTGACTGTTGTCATAACTAAAGTTTAATTAATTAATTAATTTTTGGAGACAGGTTCTCGCTTTGTCCCCCAAGCTGGAGTATAGTGGCACAATCTCGGCTCACTGCAACCTCTGTCTCCCAGGTGCTAGTGATTGTCCTGCCTCAGCCTCTCAGTAGCTGGGGTTACAGGCATGTACCACCATGCCCAGCTAATTTTTGTATTTTTAGTAGAGATGGGGTTTCACCATATTGACCAAGCTGGTCTCGAACTGCTGACCTCAAGTGATCCACCTGGCTCGGCCTCCCAAAGTGCTGAGATTACAGGCATGAGCCACTGAGCCCAGCCCAATAAAGTTTAATTTACATAGCAAATAAAAGACATAAATAGGCAATTAACAAATGGGGAGATGATAATTATTATCAAATTTGTGGAGAAATTCTCAACATCATTACTAATCCGAAGATGCAAACTAAGGCAAGAATAAAATACCAATTTACATTCATCTGATCAGCAAAAATTAGGAATCTGGACATTATCAAGTATTGGAGAGGGTATTGCCAAACAGGAAACTTCACCTCCTGTCTCATGTGCATTTGAGCAAATTCTTGATGGCGAAGCTGGCAGCAATTCATGAATTTAAGTCCGTTTATTTTTATTTATTTATTTATTTAGACAAGGTCTTGCTCTGTTACCCAGTCTGGACTGCAGTGGCACTATCACAGCTTACTGCAGCCTCAACCTCCTAGACTCAAGCAAGTCTCCCACTTTAGCCCCTGCCTCCAGAGTAGCTAGGACTTCAAGTGTGTGCCACCATGCCTGGCTAATTTTTTATTTTAATTTTTTGTGGAGATGAGAGCTCACTATCTTGCCTAGGCAGGTCTTAAACTTCTGGGGTCAAGCAATCCTCCCAGCTTGGCCTCCCAAAGTGCTAGGGTTATATGTGTGAGCCACTGCACCCAGCCAAGTCTCTTAATATTTTGTCACTCAGAGATGTATTTCTGAGTGCTTATCTCAGAGAAATAAAGAATCTCTCAAAAGTCTATGTTAACAGCTGTGAAGTGAGACACTTAAGATCCCAAACCAAAATAAACAAAAGACCCCACAAATACCGATAAAAAAATTTAATCATAAAACACCCTAAAATAAATGTTGTTGTGAAGAACTCATTTGGCGTCTCAAGTATAATACCAGCAAGGAAATTATATAATTTTTTCGCTCTGTCGCCCAGGCTGGAGTGCAGTGGCGCAATCTCGGCTCACTGCAAGCTCCGCCTCCCGGGTTCATGCCATTCTCCTGCCTCAGCCTCTCGGAGTAGCTGGGACTACAGGCGCCCGCCACCACGCCCGGCTAATTTTTTTTGTATTTTTAGTAGAGACGGGGTTTCACCGTGGTCTCGATCTCCTGACCTCGTGATCCACCCGCCTCGGCCTCCCAAAGTGCTGGGATTACAAGCGTGAGCCATCGCACCTGGCCTGAAATTATATAATTTTTACTTTCTTAGTATCAATAGTCTATTAGTAGCATTTGGAGTCTGCACAATTCTCAGTAACTTGAATTTTAAAAATCCTAAATTCTATATGTAGAGGCATTAATGACCAGAATACATCATCTCTTGTGACACAATTTTTCTCTATTCACAGAAAAAAGAATCTTTTTTTTTTCTTTTCTTTTTTTTTTTTTTTTGAGACGGAATCTTGCTCTGTCGCCCAGGCTGGAGTGCAGTGGCGCAATCTCAGCTCACTGCAAGCTCCCCCTCCCGGGTTCACGCCATTCTCCTGCCTCAGCCGCCTGCAGGCGCCCACCACCATGCCCGGCTAATTTTTTGTATTTTTAGTAGAGACGGGATTTGTGTTATCCAGGACGGTCTCGATCTCCTGACCTTGTGATCTGCCCATCTCGGCCTCCCAAAGTACTGGGATTACAGGTGTGAGCCACCGTGCCCGGCCAGAAAAAAAGAATCTTTAAATTTAATCCCCCCTACCTACCTCTCTCCACAAAATGTGAGTTACATGTTTAATAAAAGTTCTTCTAGCACAGAGAAAATACATTGTTTATTCCTTTTTCCATTGTCCATTTGAACATGTTTGATCGTTACAATGATTCTGTAATTCTTACAAATTATCTTGCAAAAGAAATTGTTGGTAGGAAGAGGCTATCATAGCACAGAAAAAAAGAGCGTGTTCCTCCCTCATATTTATTTTCAAATAAACTTCATAGGCACTTCTCAAAGTGAGTTAAGCATGAATGATCCACTATTTTTTTCATTTGATTCACAAAATACCCCCATGTGTACATGAACACACACACACAAATTTGAATAAATATACTCAATTTTGCATAGACAGAGGAGTGCTCTAGTCTAAGGCAGGATTCATTGGCCCAGAATCCCTAGTTTCAAGGGCAATATGCCTCCAGTAACTTTTTCACTTCCTAATGATTACTTTGTGTGTTGGTGTTCTTTTGCAGTGATCTTCCTGTCAGTTATGCTTGGTGAACTCTGCCTTTTCACAGATTGTACAGTAAAGCCCTCTCTAGTCATAACAGTTGGCTTTCTTGCATACTTTTCTACTAATAAGTACTATTGCTCTGACACTATTGAAAGCAAGAACTAAGGTCTGTCTCTGATGAATTGTGGTAGGAGAAAGAACTAGGATTAGTTAGAGATTCTTACCTAACAAAATGCAAAGTAGCATTCCAGAGTTTTCAGGAATTATATTTGTGTTAATAGGACTGGCTTTGGAGAATCAAGAACAGTAGTGGCTTTTTGTTTTTGGTATCTTAAAAAGAATAAAGAAACATGATCCACAACTTCTATTTGTACCACCTTTAAGATTGTGACCCTTTTGCAGTAATGAATTGTATAAAGCAGGAACAGTTAAATCAATACAGCAGGAACAAAGTGATTATCATGCATAGCTAACAATTTGAGAAACTATTGCCACTTCGTAGTTAATTTCATTTCCTTGCTATATTTTAAGCCTGTTTCATGAGAAGTTACATCCATGCAATTGCAAATATGACTTGCCTGCATTTTCAAGTGGTTCCATGGGGCATTTTCTACTTTCTGTGTCTCTCACACTTAAACATAGTCAACAAAGTTATCATTTCATAGCTGTTGAAACGGTGCCATTCATCTCCTGTGATGTAATTTTACATAGTCAGTCCAAACCATAGCTGTGCATAACAATTCCATTGATATTCTGTCAAATGCCACAAGCTTTCAAGTTCAGCACCTACACATTTATTGCATTGAGGCTGGAGATTACCTGAAAATCGTTTTGTCAGTGCTTCTTCCCATTAGTTATAAAGAAGACATAGAGGGCAAGGGAGGAGGGCCTTGCTGCCTTCATATGTATGGTAAAAAAAAGTTTTCTAAACACTAGCAGTGCTCCAAAATAATGACAGCAACTTATTTATTTTGGTAGCTCAAAACCTAGCAGAATTTCTGGCTGTATTCTTGCATTTGCAAAGAAATGAATACATGAATAAAATGAAGGAGAATGTCTCTTGTGAGTCAGCCAAACATTCCTTTGCCATCACTGACCTCTGAGTCCTCTACCAAACCCTATGTGGATGAATACAAAAGGAAGTAGAAGGAAGAGGAGAAGGAGAAGAAGAGGAGGAAGGAAGAGGAGGAGAAAGGGGCAAAAATGTGTTGTTTTTAACAATATATCATAGTATTTAGGATCAGAAGCTTTGGAGACAAATAGATCAGAGTTCTGAATTTTGACTGTGCTGTTTCCTTGTTATGTGACCTGAAATAACAAAAGCAACTCTTACTGAATTCTTACTTTGTGCCAGGAGCTGTTTAAGAGATTTACCCATGTAAATTTATTTAACCTTCATAGCTCTATGAAATACATATTATTCTATCATAATTACTAGTAGTAGTATTACTATTATTATAATCCCTGTTTTGCAAATGAGGCAACAAGGCACGGAGAGTATAAATGACATGTTCAGCTAATAAGCAGCAAGCTTGAACTTAATCCAGTCCTCATTCTTTTTTTTTTTGAGACGGAGTCTCACTCTGTCGCCCTGGCTGGACTGCAGTGGTGCGATCTCAGCTCACCGCAAGCTCTGCCTCCCGGGTTCATGCCATTCTCCTGCCTCAGCCTCCTGAGTAGCTGGGATTACAGGCACCTGCCACCACATCTGGCTAATTTTTTGTATTTTTAGTAGAGACGGGGTTTCACTGTGTTAGCCAGGATGGTCTCAATCTCCTGACCTTGTGATCCACCCACCTTGGCCTCCCAAAGTGCTGGGATTACAGGTGTGAGCCACCGCGCCCGGCCCCAGTCCTCATTCTTAACCACAATGTATAACCACTGACTCTCTGTTACAATGCTACCTCTCAAGTAATTGAAGTTTTCTAAGCTCCACTTTGCAAGCACAGAAAATGGAATCATTATATCTACCCTGTAAGCTTGATGTGAGAATTACATCAGGTAAATCACAAAGAAAAAAGTGTCCCCAAGACTCCACACACTGCAGATAGTCGTATTAACAACATACATTTTCTGTGTTCTTCCTTTCGTTGGGTAATTCAAGGCCTCCAGACCTTCTGTGAAGTTAGACCTCCCCAGCTGGCCTTGATGAGAGTCCTCAGTTATGTCTCATATGAGCTCATGAGCCTCCCATCAGATAGAGCTAAATCCTCTTTCTTCCTCTTTTGCTCAACTATTTCCTTATTGGTGACGTATATCCATAGACATCTTTGAAGATGCATTTCTTCCAAGGATAGTGTCTCTAGACATTCTCCTTCAGCCACCAGTCTTGTAGAAACTGCACGTTCCATGTAAAAACAGTGAGCATCTCTCTACTATGATTTGGACTTCATCATGATGCTTCAGCCTAAGCATTTGTAAGCAGAAAGTCTTATGAAAATTACCCTGAGGTTTTCTCTCCAGCCCATATTCTTGATGGGGATTGAAATCAATTCAAAAACTCTAGGCAAGGTAAAGATGTTCTTTCTTTCTTTTTAGTGGTCTGCTGGAATCCCCAGATCGTGCACACATATGCACAAACTTTCTGATTTAGCATTCAGACAAAAACCACGAACCTTCAGGCAAGTCTACTTATGCAAATAGATACTACAGATCCTTGTGGTACTGACTAGTCACCAGCAGATGCATTGACATAAACCTAAATTCTTTTAAACTCAGACCAGCTATACACTAAGTAGTTATAGTAAACATAGTAAACATTCATTTTTCTCTATTATCATTAGCCCTGAAAACGGACCAGCTCCCCAACCATATGTCAAGTCATTCATTCAGCAGCTTTCTTTTTTAAAGTACAATCTAAAAGTTTAAAAATAGAGAAAAAGAAGCCACAGTGTCTGCAATCCAGACATTGATAATCTCCTTGAATAAAGGAGACACACATGCTAGAAGCAGTGATGTAATTAAGTAAATTAAGTGTGTGAATGTTAACATCCATTCATAGATTCAGCCACCAACTATGCATTGTTTACCATGTAGCAGCATTGTATTAAGAATCAGTAATACCATGATGGATAAATAGATGTGCTCTCAGCCCTCATGGAGCTTATATCATAGTGGGGGAGATGACAAAAAAAAAGTAATAAGAAAGATTGTGAAAATCTTTATGCAAACAAATAGAGTACAAACTAGAAGAGCAGGATTTTAGAGGAGGAGGCTGCATTACTTTGCTAGGGCTGCCATAACAAAATACTACAGAGTAGGTGGCTTAAACAATAGAAATTTATTTTCTCCGAGATCTAAATCAAAGTGTTGGAATGATGGCTTCTTCTAAGGTCCATCTCCTTGGCTTGCAGTTCCCAAATTTCTTGTTCTTAAGACTCTTTGAACTTGGTGAGGAACTTTTGTACATCTAAGTTATATATATCAATGTTATTTACTACTCTAGAAAGTAAAACTGAGATATTAAAAAAATTTATTAGTACAGTAAAATAATAATCCAGTATGTGTTGACATAAAAGGTATATTTTTTACGACTAAGTGTGTATATCTTCTAAAACAAAGAAATAAGTTAAAAGAGTGCCATTGTCTTACATTTTTGCAAATCTCTTTAATAGCTGACTCAATATAAGACATATATCTGGGTCTGAATTCAGTCTGTTGCGATATCACTTGTCTTGCAGCCTCTAGAAAACTCCACTGTACACTTGTAAATGAATGAAAGTGAAAAGGGCTAAGAATGTCTTAATAACATTATTAAAATGGCTTTGATCTCACAGACCCCCGAAAGGGTTTCAGGGATTCCCAGGGGTCCCTAGATCTTGAGCACAATTTGTGAATCACTGCTGTGAATTAGAAGTGACATTTTGTTTTGTTTTGTTTTGTTTTTGCTCTTGTTAAGCAATCTGTGTGAGAAAACGTTTCCTAACAGGAATGGCTATGACCTGTTTAAGGATCGTATGGTTATCTTGGCTAGAATATAGTGAAGGCTTATTTTCCTTGCCCCAGCTTGTTGTTCTTAGACATTATTCTCCATTCATAAATGGAACTGTCCTTTGTTTGGAGAGATATGCATTTGTACTATTTGTATAGCTGATTTTTTTCATCCCAATCGTTTTATCATTATTGTATTGTAACCCTTGGGAGAAAATATAGCCTAATGGTTAAAATCAGGGGACCGCAAACTCTTTCTGTAAAGGGCCAGATGGTAAATATGTAATAGTTGTCCCTCCATATCCACAGTTTCACTTTCTGGAGTTTCGTTTATCAGCAGTAAACTGAGGTCTGATATTATTACACAGAAAGTTCTAGAAATAATTCATACGTTTTAAATTGTGTGTTGTTCTGAGTATTGTGATGAAATCTCATGCTGTCCTGCTTCATCCACCTGGGATGTGAATCATCCCTTTGTCCAGCATCTGCACCCTGTAGACGCCGCCTAACTGTTAGTCACTGAGTAGCTACTTTGGTGATCAGATGGACTGTTGCTGTATTGCAGTGCTCATGTTCAAGTCACTCTTATTTTACTTAATGATGGCCCCAAAGCTCAAGAATGGTGATGCTGGCATATTATAATCATTCTATTTTATTAATAGTTATTGTTGTTAATCTCTTACTGTGCCTCATTTATACATTAAACTTTATTATAGGTGTGTATGTACAGAAAAAAGCAGTATATATAGGGTTTGCTACTATTCGTGGTTTCAGGCATCCACTTTGGGGTCTTGGACCGTATCCCCCTGCCGACAAGAAACTACAGTATTTTAGACTTTGCAGTCTAAGTGGTCTCTGTTGCAACTACTCAGCACTGCTATGGAAGTGTGAAAGCAACCACAGACAATATGTATATACATGAGTGTGGCTGTGTTTCAATAAAACTTTATTTACAGAGGCAGAAATTTAAATTTTATATAATTTTCATATGTCATGAAATGTTTTTCTTGTTTCTTTTTTGAACCACTTAAAATGTAAAAACTATTCTTAACTCTATCTAGAACATACAGAAACAGATGATGAGCCAGAATTGGCTGCTGGGGCAATAGTTTGCCTCATGATTAGAAGTATGAGATTTGTTTGCAGTCAGATTGGGAGTTAAACAAACACCTATTCAAGAATTTTTAGCTGAGTGATTCCAGGCAAGGCAACCCCTCTAAGCCTCTCGTTCCCTATCTGAAAATGGTAATAATGATAACAACTCCATCAGGGCGCCCTGAGTTTAATATACACAAAGTATTAATGGTAGTGCTTAGACCAAATAAATGCCCAATTACTGGTCATTACAACCATTGCTAGTTATTGTCTTGAGCAACTGGTGTAACGTTCTAGGTTAATGACTTCAAGCTGAACCCTAACATAAGCTTACTTTTTGATCTTATAGTGAGAAAAGCACAATTTATTACAGGAAAAAGATCTAAACTAATTGTGCATAAATTTGAGCAAGGCATTTTTCTCTCTGGGTCTCATCTTCTTCACCTTCGAAATAAAGTTGGTGGGAGGCCAGGTCCACTCTAAAATTCTAATGACTCTGAATCCAGAAACACTAATTGGCTTGCTTGTGTCCTTATTTCCCTATCAAAAAATGAGAGTGAAACAATATGGCTATTCCTCTGGGAAATACAGGAATTTTTAGAATATCCTCTAGAGAAAGAAATTTCAACATTTCAGGTCACTTTAATTAACCAACAAATATAAGGTCCCATGAGAGCATGGAAAAGTATTGACTGCTCTTCCATTTTCAGTTGATTATCCATGCTGGTTGCAAATTTCCAATTTTCTAAATTAACTTTCATGTTTGAGTGAATAGAACATAGCATGCATTTCATTTCATTTTATTTTATGTCAGCATACAATAATTTAGTCTGAGTTGAAATAGAGTTCTGGAACAAAGAACTTACAGTTGTGTTATTTAAGCATATTTGATAGGAATAAAGACCCAATCAGGCCAAATTAATTAAATGAGGATTTATTGTATGGTACACATGGAAGTCTCCTGTGACTTGAAAGCTTAGGCTTCCTGAAATCCAGTTTGCCACATCTTGACTTTGTGTTAGTGTCCACTGAGATTTCCTTTCACTCATCCAGTATGCCCAGTACATGTGTAGTATTTAGAGTAAGTCTTAGAAAGAGCCATTTCTACTGATTTTGACTTTATTAGGCAGAGTCCTTTAAACCAACCATACCGTGGAGAACCAGTTCAATATTTATTGAGTGTACACTATATGCAAGGTCATCCATTATGCCCTGGGGATGTAACATTAAGCAAAGCAGAAGACCCTACTCTATGAAGGAAATAGAAGGAAACAATGAAAATAAATAAGATATTTTGGAGAGGGTAAGTGATAGGAAGAAAATGACTGGAGAACTACTTTAGATAGGTTGGCCAGTGCAGGACTTTCTGAGGAGGGAATATTCAAACCCAGACCTGCAAGATGTGAAGGGCTAACCATGTGAAGATGGTGGTGATGGTGATGGTGTTGATGATCATGATGATAGAAATGGACACATATAGTGCAGATATTGCTCTAAATGCATTACGTACACCAACTAATTTAATCCTCAGAATCTTTCTTGGAGGTAGATAGTATTATTAACAAGCTTTTTGGACAAAAGTCAGAAATACATAGAGATTAAATCATTTGCTCAAGATCAGAGCTGATAAATGTTAGGCCCAGAATTGCAACCTAAATCTTAGCTTTTATTTAAAACATTACAGTAAGACAAAAGAACATTCCAAGCAGAAAAAAACAACAAGTGCAAAATCGATTTTTTGAGTCAGTCTTGCCCTGACACAGCAGTGGCTTCCTTGAGCTGGATATTGTTGGTGAAATGGTTTTAGTGAGGGGGGAAGTTGGTTGGGCTGTCATTACGACCAACAAGTTGGGTGTCATTCAGCCTGTGTAAACTCCCTTACTACAGTATATTTAAAAAAAAAAAAAGATAATGAGGCTAACTTACAACCACATTGAAAAATGATATACTGGTGCAAATTACTGTTTGAAGTTATTTTCAGAAAAACTGGTTTGACCATTTTTGCTTAAACAAATTTGACCATTTGGATTCCAACTTTGATACTGATGATGCAAAGTAAATTATGCTTTATTATTAGCTTATTTATTTGTTTTGCTTGCTTCTAAAGCAAATTTGTTCTTTTATCATACGTAATGTGTCACTGTTTTTCTGGCTTTATATCCTAAGTAACTAAATCATAGAGATTCTCTCAGCCAAATCAACACAAAAACCAAAGAGGTCCTAGAACTTCCGTTTGTGTTGAAGATGTGTGCATCACTGCACTGTCAGAACAATTACGTGGCATCCTTTTGAAATGTCTTAAGTATTGTTGGAAGGTATATTAGAAATTTCATCATTCTGTGGCCATGGATGCATAGTGATTTAATAAGAATACCAAACATAGTAGCATATTACAAAGGAGAGAGAAATGAATTCATTCAAGTAACTATTTTGAAAACAGCAGTTAGTGATGAAATTAATATATTTTAATTTCCTAGATGTTTTCGAAAGTGCTGATAGCCTATCGATTTTACTGTGGGAATTCTTCCTCTGAAAAATCTGTTGCGGTTTTTAGACACAGGCAAAGTCTGAGTTTTCATTTATTTGTAGAAAAATTTTACCTCTTCAACTGAGATTAGGTCATTACATGACATGACAACAGAGAATGATTTAAATAATTATTCCTTATACTGTATCTCATCCCTCTAATATATGTATCATATATTCGACCCTGTATTAATTGAGTAAAACAATGTACAAGACACTCTATCAAAAATATCTGAGTCGGCCGGAACGGTGGCTCACGCCTGTAATCCCAGCATTTTGGGAGGCCGAGGCGAGTGAATCTTGAGGTCAGGAGATCGAGGCCATCCTGGCTAACATGGAGAAACCCCCTCTCTACTAAAAATACAGAAAATTAGCCAGGCGTTGTGGCGGGCGCCTGTAGTCCCAGCTACTCCAGAGGCTGAGGCCGGAGAATGGCGTGAACCCAGGAGGCGGAGCTTGCAGTGAGCCGAGATCGCGCCACTGCATTCCAGCCTGGGCGACAGAGCGAGACTCAAAAAAAAAAAAAAAAAAAAAAAAATATATATATATATATATACACATCTGAGTCACAGAGACTACAAAAATCCTGTAATGTAACTTATTAAAGACAGTCTCTTTAATCCTTAGGTGGTGGCTTCAAAGTAGTTGTTACTATTTCTGAAGAAGCAGAAGATCAGAGAGGCTAAGTAGTTTGCCCACAGAGCTAATAAGTAGCAAATTCAGGATCTAAACAGGTTTGTCAGACTCTGAAGAAAATGTCTCTGTATGTTACCATGACATTTTCCTGTGTGTTCAACGGATGTTGTGAGGTCAAATCAGTTTAGAAATATTGGGTTGAACAGTTAAACATATTTGTTAACTGAAAGGCTTTTTCAGAGCCCTTAATATGCAAAGTAAATCTCCAAGGAAATAATATAGTATAAATATTGACCAAGCATATTTAATTGATGAACCCCACATCTACTACCATCCCCCCCACCGTCCATGTAGTATATGATATAAGTGTATTGATCCTTGAATACACATTGACAAGCCTACTCCACTTAATATTTTAATGTAGTAAGTTGAAAGAAGGGGTGGCTAGGTGCGGTGGCTCACACCTATAATCCCAGCACTTTGGGAGGCCAAGGTGGGCAGATCACAAGGTCAGGAGTTCGAAAACATTCTGGCCAACATGGTGAAACAGAGCCTCTACTAAAGATACAAAAAATTAGCTGAGTGTGGTGGCACGCGTCTGTAATCCCAGCTACTCAGGAGGCTGAGGCAGGAGAATCTCTTGAACTCAGGAGGCGGAGGTTGCAGCGAGCAGAGATTACGCCATTGCACTCCAGCCTGGGTGACAGGACAAGACTCCATCTCAAAAATGAAAGAAGGAAAGAAAACAAGAAAAGGAAGGAGGGAGGAGGGAGGGAGGGAGGGAAGGAAAGAAGGAAGGAGGGAAGGAAGGGGAGAAAAAGAAAAAGAAAGGAAAGGAAAGAAAGATAAAATGAAAAGGATCTGAAGGACAGAATACAAAAAAGTTAAAATGTAAAATTTTAACCATACATTGAGAAAATACAGAAATTTAAAAGGATAAAGGAAAGAGTATGGAACTAAGAGGAAATGCTAGTTTTCTGAATAAACATAGGAATAATCAGAAAGTGATAAAGTTAAAGAAATAGAAAATTCTCAGAGAAAGCACTATAATGACAGAAGATCATACTTATAGAGACCATCTCAATTGGGATTAGAAGAAGCCAAAAAGTAGAGAAACAAAAGAGAAAATGGATAGCATTGAGGAATGGATGCACAGTGAAAATTGTTGTGAACGTGGCAAGGGTTGGGATGACACTGAGGGGGAAAAATGCACCAAATCTGTCAATTAAACAATCTTCAGTGAACCTTGAGCCATGAGAGCTGAAACCACATTACGTGGGGTTAAGAAAAGTAAAGGTAAAGAATGTAGAATATCCTTTCCTTTTTTTTTCTTAAGTTGGCTGATAGCTCAGTAAGCAGTTGCAGTGTCAAGGGCAGCTTCAGTTAAGAAAGAAAAACATGAATAGATACAAAGGCAAAAAACAGGGCATGGTCAGGTGGTCAAAGTGAAGATGATGGATAATTAAGAAACAACATTTCAGATGTGATTTTAGGGCTTGAGTATAAAAATGTGGTGGGTCTTATTAGATTTGAAGCTGGCAGAATCTCTGAAATCAGTGAAAAAGTAGATATCAGGAAAAAAATAGACAAGTTCTAAAGAATAAAAATAGAGTGAGTTTCTTTCTTGTGAGCACCTAAATTATCCAGTGAAATAGAAATAAAATAATTTATTCAAAGAGGGGTTGGTAATTTGAGAGTGTTGAAAAGATTTTCAAAACTCTACTGAAAATATTATTTGGAATAAAAAATTAGTTGCGTAAAATCTTATAAAATTGCTTATAATTTGACCTTTTTCCTCCCATATACGTATTTTTAAAACATTTTGTTATGTAAAAGTTTCATATGGTTTAATCTAATGTTGTAAATTACTCACGGGTGGGATTCAACCGAGACTGAGTAACATGAATTTGAAGTCTAAATATATTCTCTGCAATTCTTTGAGGATCAAACAGTGAAAAGAAGCAGAAAGAAGAAACCAGAAAGTCATCCTGAGAAGGAGACAAATCAAAATATTAAGGGATAAATAATCTGTGGTACCAATGATTTTATGTATTTATCATTTATTTATTTATTTATGATGGAGTCTCGCTCTGTCGCCAAGCTGGAGTGCAGTGGTGCGATCTCGGCTCACTGCAACCTCTGCCTCTCGGGTTCAAGCGAGTCTCCTGCCTCAGCCTCCCGAGTAGCTGGGACTGCAGGTGCACGCCACCACGCCCAGATAATTTTTGTATTTTCAGTAAAGACAGGGTTTCACCATGTTGGCGAGGATGGTCTCAATCTCCTGCCCAAGTGATCTGCCCACCTCAGCCTCCCAAAGTCCTGGAATTACAGGTGTGAGCCAGCATGCCCTCACCGAATGTCTTTGAACAATTGATCAATTAGTAATGGAGTATTTGAAACCATAGAGGGTTGGTGTGGGAGAGCAGGGCATGTGTAAAGAAAGAGGCTCGAAGAAAATAGACAAATTTAGAAATGATTTTTAAAATAAAATAACTTTTAAAATAATGGTATACCAGTTGTACTTTCCTGGGCAACTGATGCTACTGTCCATGGTCCTGAAACATCAGTGTGCATTCAAACTTGGCTGTTCTTTCCTATTACTTGGAGGAGGGTGTTCAAACCTGAACTGGGAAAAGGCAGAAGGCAATGACAGAAAAAGAGAGACAGCAGGTTGAGGGAAATAAGGAAGATGAATGAGCCGGGCGCAGTGGCTCAAGCCTGTAATCCCAGCACTTTGGGAGGCCAAGGTGGGGATCACGAGGTCAGGAGATTGAGACCATCCTGGATAACACGGTGAAACCCCATCTCTACTAAAAATTCAAAAAAATTAGCTAGGTATGGTGGCGTGCACCTGTAGTCCCAGCTACTCAGGAAGCTGAGGCAGGAGAATGGCATGAACCTGGGAGACAGAGCTTGCAGTGAGCTGAGATCACGCCACTGCACTCCAGCCCAGGCAACAGAGTGAGACTCCATCAAAAAAAAAAAAAAGATGAATGAAATAGTCAAACATGATTATTGTAGACAGAGATTTTAAGTAGGTAGAAGAGAGCCATTTTACCTGATTTTCAAGCAATTGTTGTTACCAGGAAAGACTCCTGATGAGTTGGGGACCTGTGAGTAGCTTATCCTCCCCAAGTCAACCACCTAGATGACCCCTCCCCCATGTCTCCTACACTGTAGTTTAGGTTCTGGTTCCAAATGGAGACCTTGGTGTTGGTTCCTGAACACGAAAGGAATTGGAGCTGTTGTATGTTAACACTTTTTTAGAGGCTGTGAGGCTAAGTTGTTAAACAGACAACGGATTTTTAATTCTTAGGGGAAAGACTGGCAATACACTTAAGAAAAGTGCATGCTGCTCTTATTTGTCTCATAAAACAAGAGAAATGAGAGAAGGAGAGTCCAGCAATGATTGTTCCAAACAAAATTATATTTGAGGAAGTTTAATTTCACTTGAAATGAGAATATGAAAGGAGTCAATTTTTTAAAGGTGGATGATGTAGTGAAATATGCTTACGTTTTAATAAAAAATGGCTCAGCATCGGTTTTCTATTTGCTGCCATAATAAATTACCGTAGACGTAGTAGATAAAAACAGCCTTTATTGCCTTACAGTTTTGTAGAAGTCAGAATTGTCAGAAGTCTCAACATAGGTCTTACTGGGATAAAACCAAGGTGTCTTCAAGGCTGTGTTCCATTCTGGAGGCTCTAAGGGTGAATTCACTGCCTTTCTTTTTCCACATTCTAGAGGCTGCCGACATTCTGCAGCTCATGACCCCCTTTCTTCATCTTCAAAGCCAGGAGTGCTGCATTGTTATGACCATTTATTCATAATAACATCTTCTTCTGCTTTCTCTTCTTCTGACCTCCTCCAACTTTAAGCACCTTCAGGATTACTTTGGGGCCACCTGCATAACCTAGGATACTCTCCCTATTTTAAGGTCAGCTGATTAGCAACCTTAATTCCACTTAATTCCTCTTTGCCATGTAACCTAACATATTCACAGTTTCCAAGGATTAAGACACAGACATCTTTGGGGATTAGTACATGAGTACATTTGAATCAGACATTATTCTTACTATGGAATAGACAGAAAACCCTGCTAACATACTATTTCACCTCCCATGATTCCATGATTTCACTGGGCGGATATACTTTCCCTTTGTGAGAATAAAATGAGAACATGCACGTAAAGTTCTTAGAACAATGTTTGGCACATGGTAAACTATTCTGAGTGGTTTTTATGTTTGTTTGTTTTTTCATTTCCTATCTCTTTCCAGGAAATAGTGATTCCATGGAGAAAGTCAAACTCAGGTCTGACTGACCCAAAGCCTATGCATGTAAACATTACAAGCCTCTAACAAGATTGGACTGTGAATAGAAGAAATAGTATACTGATGTGCTGCTGCTTTAACTCTTTCCTAATAAAGGATAGAAAAAGTAGCAGGGTTTATGGAGGCACTGATTACATTCAATGTTTATTGGATAGTTATTGAACACCTACACTGTATCCAGCTTTGTGGTAGGCACTGGGAAAAAATAGTAAATAAAATAAATTTCAGGCTTCTGTGGAACCTACATTCTATTGTGTGTGCACGTGTGTGTTGGGGGGAGTTGAGGAAGAGGACTGGGATTTACAATAAAACCAGTAATATAGTTTATGTTTTGGGAGTTAAGAGAGAAAGTGGCTGGTAGAATAATGCCCACCCATCCATTTCAAAGATGTCCTCATCTATTTCCCAGAACTTGTGAATATGTTAGTTTACCTAACAAAGGGAGCTCTGTAGATGTGCTTAAGATAAGCACTTTGAGATAAGAATATTATCCTGGGTTATGGGGTCCTTAAAAATGAAAGAAAGAGGCAGAAGAGGAAGTTAGTGATGCGATGTAAGGACTCAACCTACTGTTGCTATTTTTGAAGGTACAGGAGGGGGAAAATGGACCTAGGAATGTGGGCAGCCTCTAGGAGCTAGAAAAAGAAGGGACATTGATTTTCCCCCAGACTCTCCAGAATGGAAATACGATTATATCGGCTACTCTGCTGATATCATGATGTTACCCCATTGAGATCTATGGCAGACTTTTGACCTCCACAACTGTAAGATAATAAATCAGTGTGGTTTTAAGACACTAGGTTTGTAGTCATTTGTTACGACAGCTATAAACAACTAAAAAAGACAGGGAGAAGAGTAGAAAAGATCATTGCTGACAATCGTATCTCCTAAGACGTTTTATATACCTGAATACATTTTCCTCTGTAACAATCAGGAATATTTTTATCATAGGTAGCAAACTAAACTGATCTATATCAAACAGGGAGAGCTTATTATAAGGATACAGGGATATCTGACAAAACTCAAGGAGAGCAGTGTTGCTAGTTCAGTAAAACAGATCCAGAACCAAGAGCAGGAAGATTGTCTAGACTGTTGCCCTTCACATTTGCTTTCTGCTTCTCTGAAAATCTCTCTCCAGACTACCTTTCCTAGGGTTTTCCCTCTATACAATTGAATACAATTGACACTTTCACAGGAACTGTCAGATCTCAAGGTTCCTTGCTACAAGTAAAGCCACCCAAAGGTAGAATCTCAATTGAAACTTCTCTTTCTCTCTTTGTCTCTCTCAATCCTCTCTGGCATCCTTATTTTTGGGAGAGAAATTTTCACAGTTCTAGCTTGGGTCAGATGCCTTGCCCTGGACCTATCCGTCATACATGGTGAAGGGTGGGTCATACTTGACATGAAATGGCTGCTCAGAGATCATGTCCTTTGCAGGGACATGGATGAAGCTGGAAGCCATCATTCTCAGCAAGCTAACACAAGAACAAAAAACCAAACACCGCATGTTCTCACTAGCAAGTGGGAGTTGAACGTTGAGAACACAGGGACACAGCGAGGGGAACAACACACACCAGGGCCTGTTGTGGTTGAGGGTGATGGGAGAGAACTTAGAGGATAGGTAGGTAGATGTAGCAAACCACCACGGCACACATATACCTATGTAACAAACCTGCACCTTCTATAACATGTGTCCTGTGTTTTGTTTGTTTGTTTGTTTTTGTTTGTCTTTTGTTTGCTGGGTTTTTTTTTTTTTAGAAATTTTAAAAATGGCTGCTCAGAAAAAGGAAGATTGTTAGAAACTGGACACACAACCCAATATGTTTATTCTCCCTTGTTGATTCTACAACTAAGAAGATAATTTTAGGAAAATATAGCATTTTCTCTAGCCAATGTTATTTAATGTGTGTTCAGAACAAAGAATTGTGTGAGGTAATGAGTAAGACACAAAGGCAACTGAGAAACATTTACCAAATATCTATCCTTATGCCAAAACCTTCGTTAAATCCTTGGGTCATAAAGACGTAGAGAACAGCACATTCAAGGAATGGAAGAGAGAAGGCAAACTAAACTATTGTGTGTTGTATGCTGAATAGAAAGTACCTGCAGAGTGCTGGCACATCACAAGCAATGACAGCATTTATCCTACTTGGTCGGGGTGGAGTAGGACTGTGGCAGAATTCTAGAGAAGGTAATCGGGACTTCCAGGTGAACAAGGGAGGAAAATGCAGCTCAGAAAGAAAGACAGTATCTGCTAATTTCACAGTCATGAAAATAATCATTGAGGCCGAGACCCAATGAGAGTGGCAGGGTGTTCAGAGTGGCAGGGATTGTAGGGGAAAAAGATTCCAGCTCTTGAAGGTTCACAATCTAGCAGTGGAGACAGGGTGGGTAATAAACAACTCTTACAAGATCTGAATACATCAAAATAATATTGAAGTGACAAAGAAACACACTTTGTGAGTTTTGGAGGTAAGCTTGGGGCTCGGGGTCAAGTTAAAATCCAATTGGGAAGACTAGAAATGTTCCTAGGATAAGCTGGCTTTTAAATAGTTTCATAAATAGTCTATGGTTGATGGGAATGAGCAAAATAGAACTTGAAATTAATTAAATTAATTAAAATGCTCCTCTTCGATTTCAAAGCACACAAACAGTATGCAAAGCAACGTACCACCATGTGTACCACCCCAGCATTGCCACAGTGTTTGCTCCCCAAGGTGATACAGTTTCTGTACAACTGACTCTGTCATGATTTGTATCATCTTCCTCTTTTATTTCCAAGAATTGTCTGGCTTCTTTAGAGGAAAAGGCTGTACTGTGCCAGGGAAAATATGGGAAAAGCATCTTGAATATCGAGTGGCAGTGGGAAAGCCCAAAGGAAAAGAATTTCCATCACAAAGTACTCTCTTCTCATGGAATCTTTGAAGTACACCACTGGACTGCACATACCAAATTCCTCTTGCTTTGTTTCTGTTTTAAATTAATCATTTGTACATGTTGGGGCTTCAAATGTTTACTGGGTGATTATAAACACACTGAAGTACTGAAAGGAAACTCCCAGGACACGATATTCACCCTCATCGTCTTCTTAGATTTTATTTTGATGCACCATCAATTGGAATTTTTAATTCAGGCTATTCTCCAATGTTGCAACAATTTTACATACTAGAGTATCAAAGTTCCAAGTCCTTTTATAAGGGTAATTAAACATGCCCAGTTTGTTTCTAGAGCTCTGAGTCTGCAGTCGCTCATCCGCTGGTTCTATTACTGTACTTAGTTTACTGCTTTCTGTTTTTTAATTTTATGGTGTTGAGAAATTTACTCACTTTTAATTTCTCACAAATTTAGCACCAAAGCTAGAGAAAAAGAAACCCGATCACTTACAGGCTAGGTGGGTGACATTCTCAAAGACATGCCATGCTTCTGAGGCATTTTTTAAAACTGTTTTTCTTCTAAGGAGAAGGCTCCATTTTCTTGGAATCCAATATTGATTATATCACTCCTTTTGACATAATCCCATACTCCTTATGCAGACAAAAACACCATTGATTTTTATAAACTAGTGGCATTTTTTTTTTCTATCACTGGAAGTTTTGTTTGGAAAAAAGAGAATGGAAGTCAGTTCAGAGTAATCCATCTTTCTACATAAGTATTTCTGTGGCACTTATCACAGCGGTACCTGGGCACTCAAAAGCTCTATTAGACTAAAACACATACACTGGAGGAAAAAAAAACCTAGATGCTAAGAAAACAGAAAGTTAAAAACATCAAGAGAAATTGGAAAAATGTTCTTTGTTCATGGACAACCAATGGGAGTTGAAGACAATTCTCAGGAGCAATAAGAAAATATATCTTTTCCTACATCCATTTATTTATTTAAAGGTTTCTAAAGGACTATTCTGGGCCTTTGATTTATGTGCAAAACACCACTGAGACTTGTGTCTAAGCAAGGATGGAGTATGACTCTTATTCTGGCATTCTGGGTAGAAGACGAAAGATCAAGCATACACACACACACACATACACACGCACACACACACACACAAAATGAGGTACCAGCTGATGCTAAGACTGTTTAGAATTCTCCAACAGGACAGTCTTTTTTTTTCCCCTTCTGCTCAAGAAAATGGGCTTAATGCTCATGCGGTTGGATTTCCATAGATTCTGGCATTTGTTTTGAGAAATACTTAGGAAATGGATTGTTTGATGGTGAAACTTGCAGAACCAACTAAAGAGAAAGGGGCTGATGTCATAAGTCAAATTTCACATTAATTTTGTAAGTTAAGTGTTTTTTATTATTTACTGTAATATTAGTAAAATTATAGTATTATAGGCCTCATGTCATATAAAAGGGCAGGACAAATTGTAGTGTCAATGGCTATTTATTCCACTATTTTTGATATATGAGAGAAATTACTGAATAATTGCCTGATTTTTAATCAAAAAGATCATCTGCTATAATATTATTATATGTGAAAATTCATATTTGAAAATAAGCCAATTTCTTTTGCATATGTAATTTATAGGTTTATGTTACAATGCAAGCCAATATATTAAGAAAAGCCACATTCATGGAGAAGGAATACGTATCTAATTTACAGCAGAGTCACTGCTATAAAGTTTTATTTGTATCGTGATGTAATTTCTGAGTAAAAATACCTCCTGCTCCATTTCATGGTGGGTAATCTGCTGATTGTTAGGATTTTCATCCTGGTTTAACAAAAACAACCAAATTTTTATATGACATTTTTATATCAAAAACACTTCTGATAGATATTACATTTCAAAGAGTAAAGCCATCTTCATTTCGGATTTACGTAGAATTTGGCAAATTAAAAGTATGTTAATAAGGCCAACAGTGATAGTTCAGGACTAAGATTTAAACCGAGCTTCTGTGCCAATGAGTGCATTAACTTTATTCAGAAATAGTGTATGTAAAATGGCACACAACTGACATGAGCTGATTATGATAATGTCTTAGAGCAAATTTTTGAAAATCAGGTACTATAAAAATATACCATTAACTTTATGTTAATAAAATATTTTGCTTGATGCCTTTTAAATTATTCATTTGAAGTAGTCTAAAAATATAAAAGAACTCTTATTATCATTCAATTTACATGATTACTTTTAAGTTCACTTTTTTGGTTTAACATAAACAGAGTATAAAATTCACATCAAGCTTTTGGTATTTAAAATGTGTAATTTTAATGCAAAAATTGAATGCTGTGTTACATTTTTAAGGTCGTCATTAGTATAAATATAATTTTGACTCCTGATTTGAAACAATTTAACCCTTAGGAGAAATGATCATGTTTCTTAGGTTGACTCATTATTGCTGCTTTGATTATAGATGAATTTCTTTGTAAAAACACTTTTAAAAGAATCTAAGCACAGGGTTTTCCACAGATGCATTTGAAGAAATGATGGAAAGTACCAGGAGAACAGGATCCTTTTCTCCCAAAAAGCCTGGCTTTGACTTTAATTATTATTTTATTATTATTTTTATTTTTGAGACAGAGTCTCACTCTGTCACCCAGGCTGGAGTGCAATGGCGTGATCTTGGCTCACTGCAACCTCCACCTCCTGGGTTCTAGCAATTCTCCTGCCTCAGCCTCGCAAGTAGATGGGATTACAGGCATGCACCACCACGCCCGGCCAAATTTTGTATTTTTAGTAGGGACCAGATTTCACCATGTTAGCAGGCTGGTCTCAAATTATTTTAATTATTAAACAACCTTTACGTGCCCAGGAATGTGTGGAGCTCTTCATGGCTTTATACAGGAAGACAGCACCCTGGTGGCCTCTAATTGCTTGCAGTCAAACTGAAATTTCTACCATGGAGTTGCAACATTTACGGCACAGTGTTGGGTGCATAATGCTACCCAGAGAACTGGATTTATACAGTCAAAAAATAATGAAACAGCAAAATTGGATAAAAGTTCTAAATATGGTAGGGTATGACTTGAGTAGGGTGGATGTAATCTAGATTTTTAAAGAAGAGAGGGGATAGCCCTTTAGATGGGAGAGGTATTTTAACGGAAGATCACAGCCATCTCCTTTAGAATATATGCAACATACAAAGCCTAGTTTCTGTTCTCAACATAAATAATTTAACATTTACATATATATTTATATATGCTTTAGTCTATATGCAAATATAAAACAAGTTATATAAACAAGTACTTTAAGCCACACACAATTCCAAATATACACAGATACACAAAAAATTATCCAAATGCCAGACAATGGGTGACTTATTTCAAAAAGTGTTTTAAACTCTATTCTTGGGAAGGAAGGGGGAGAAGAGGAAAAACGATGGAGAAACTTGACTTGAAGCCTCATGCTTCTTTCCCACATGTGCCCAGGTGATGATTGCCTCACTCCTGTGTATTTAAGAGAATGAGATTCTATTGCATCTCATTTGGGCAAACCATCAATTAAAACCTTCAGCATAGTCAGATATGAATTTTTGACTTTTGCTTAATGCTATAGTTTGTGTCCCCAAAAGTATATCTTGGAAACTTAATTCTCAATGCAACGATGTTGGAAGGTGGGGCCTATTAGGAGGTGCTTAGATCATGAGGGCCCCATGTTCATGAATGAACTAATGCCAGAAAGCCATCATAAAAGGACTTGAGCCTGCAAGTTCAAGCTCACTCTCTCTAGCATTTATGCCTTCTTGCTTTTTCACTATGCATAATGTAGCAAGAAACTCCTTGCCAGATGTGGGCCCCTCAACCTTGGACATCCCAGCCACTGGGCCTGTAAGAAATAGATCTCGGTTCCCTATAAACTACCTAGTCTCAGTTATTCTGTCATAGCAGCAAAAAATGGACTAAGACCCATGGCTCAGTACAACACCATCTCCAGAATGTTACTAATTTGACACGACTGGCCAAGGCCTTAAATGAGGTTCCCAAGAGCTTGGTGATGTTTGTAGAATTAACATGCCTTATTCTATCAAAATTGCAAGGAACTGTGCAAGCTAGTCATCTCTCCCACCTAATTGAAACTCCTTGTACAATATTATTTACAGTGGTTCATCTAAGTTCAGTTTGAATGGTTAATAAGAAAGAGAGGGCACTATTTTATGGGCACTACTTGCTCATTCTACTGGTCTTTCAAACATTTGAAGACAGATGTCACATTATTTTAATATCTTCCTTTGCTAAGCTAAGCATGTGTGTTCCTTCATCTATTCTTCTCATAAAAGAGCTCTTAAATTCTTTATCTTCTCTGCTTCAGAACCCTTTTTTGTTTTGTTTTGTTTTGTTTTGTTTGAGACAGGGTCTCGCTTTGTCACCCAGGCTGGAGTGCATTGGCATGATCTTGGCTCACTGCAGCCTCAGCCTCCCAGGCTCAAGCAATCCTCCCACCTCAGCCTCTTGAGTAGCTGGGTCCACAGGTGGGCACCACCAAGTCCTTCTAATTTTTGTATTTTTTGTAGAGATGGGGGTCTTGCCGTGTTTCCTAGGCTGGTCTCAAATGCCTGAGCTCAAGCAATCGGCCCACTTCAGCCTCCCAAAGTGTTGGGGTTACAGGAATGAGCCACCGTGCCTGGTCCAGGGCACTTTTAAGTTTTCTTTTATTTCGTTCTATAAAGCATATTTATCAATGCTACTGTATAGTGATCCAGTGGAAACACACACACACACACACACATACATACACACAACCACAATGAACTCTGGCTCAAGAAATTTATATTAAAGAGTGGGAAGGTAAATATGTATCAAAGAACAACACAAATATACCATTATAAATTGTGTTAAATGTGAAAAAGGACATTACCCCAAATCAAAATAGAATATCCAGGATGCTACATAAAATTTTCTATCTGATCAGACATGCACAGAAAATAAAGAAGCTATTATTGACCTTGAGCTGAATACTACATTTTTAATAGTGCAACCTAAAGATTGCTTTCACAAGTTTATATTGACCACGTGGTTAACTCAGACATCTGGGTCTTTTTCACATGAACTACTGTCATACTAACTTTCTTCTCTGCTTATATAATTAATTTTTGAACATAAATACAAAACCTCATAGATATGCATGTAAAATTCCATCATCTTGGTTATGGCCCTAAATGTCTAACATGTCAAAGTCATTTTTGAGTCATAATTAAGTCAGTTGAAACATTCAGTAAACTTTTGTGTCAGTGAAAAATGTAATCAATATTGCTTCAGTGACTTCAGGAAAGTACCAAACCAAACATAGGACCGCAAGGTGTGTATCAAACACATGTTCAAGTTGATATACTGATTCATATACTTAACTATATGTAGTAGACTTTTGTTGTTTTTGCTATCCGACATCTATTTCTTCTTCCTCTGGCCATATATTTTTCTTGAGGAACCACTGTTCTGCATTCTCACTCTATATGATTTTGAGGGCTGAGTTTATCCCTGGTTCCCAGGCTGTCATGTAAACAAACTTGTCAATGAGAATACCGACTTCCACTGGCTAAAAGATTGGAAACATGATATAAGTCAGCCTATTGAGTTTAAATCCCTGACCTTTGTAGAGTGCTGGGAAGAGAGACTTTGTTACTGGAATTGAAACTGGGAAGAAGTAAGATTAGAATTGTTAAGAGTCACCACGCTAAGCATGCAAGTGACCGAGGCCAAAGTAGAACAAAGAGATAAAAAGAAAGAGAAAAAAACCCAAATCCTCATTGCACCTTCCACAGTTTTAGATCCAGCTATTCTAGAATCAAAGCCAGGTCTAGACTTTTCCGTTACATGAACCAGAAGAAGAACTCTTCTGCTTCAGACAGTTAGCATTAGGTTTCTGTCATTTGCCAAAAGTATCCCAGCTGATATGCCATGTTACTTAGTCCACATTTTCCTTTTGGTGACCAGAATATCACTGGTGTCTTTGTCATCTCTCTCTCTCTCTCTTTTTTTTTTTTTTTTTTTTTGAGACAGAGTCTTGCTCTGTTGCCCAGGCTGGAGTGCAGTGGTGTGATCCCAGCTCACTGAAATCTCTGCCTCCCAGGTTCAAGCAATTCTCCTGCTTCAGCCTCCCAAGTAGCTGGGACTGCAGGCCCCCACCACCATGCCTGGCTCATTTTTGTGTTTTTTTAGTAGAGATGGGGGTTTCACCATGTTGGCCAGGCTGGTCTCGAACTCCTGACCTCAGGTGATCCGCCCTCCTTGGCCATCCAAAGTGCTGGGATTACAGACATGAGCCACCGCGCCCGATTTTGTCATCTCTTTTATAGAACTCCAGATATAGGATCTCTACAATGCTTTATTGGCCAATCATTCTAGTAACCCTTTTGTCAAAGGAAATTAGATTTGCTAGCCATGATTTGTTTGTCCATAGTAAATTGATGCTGGCTTACAGTGATCATCTCTTTTCTAATACCATCTGTTTAATAATCTACCATAAAAGCTAACTAGTTTATTAGACAAATTCCATTGCTCTGTGCATCATTCACAGTAGAATAATATGTAGTTTTTCTCTGATCTTTTGGATATTTAATTTTCTAAAGTCTCAGGCACATGGTTCCCAAAGTTATTGAGTGTGAGCAATTTTTGCAATTGTCAAAAATTATCTCAGACCCCCAAAGGCTGGTAGTTGTACTTTACTAGTTGCTGTTTATTAAAATAAAATACATAACGGTAAAAATACATTAAGTAACTGTCATCTTTAAATAAAATTCTGTTTTATTAATCAAAACATTCCTATAGCTTGGAAAGACTATTCCACTTATGTATAGGAAATATTACTTATTCTATTTGTGTCTAAATCTAGTATAAATAACTTTTCAATCTCTTTCAATCTGGGCCCAGGGATAAGTGGGCCAGATGAGGAAGTCCTGTAACAGTGCATTTGTTTGACTATGCCTAACATTTTATCCCCGGCCCCTTTCAAATAAATGCAAGACCCCAGTGTCCCTTTCTTCTCAAATCCCCTTCACTTCTTCCTGTCAACCTCTATGGAGGCTGCTCTTTTGACTCTGCTCAATAGGCATCTTGAAATGAAAAGATGACCTGATGCGGAAGAACATTTAGGCCCTCAAGCCCACAAAGAACCTGGGGCATGAGCTGACACTAGAAAAACTTCACTTAGAACCAGAAAGTGCGGTTGGGCATGGAGCAGTTCTTTTGGCTTCCTCTAGCACAGAACAACAACAAAAAAAAAGACTCTAGTCCAAATACTCACAGGGGATAATTACCTGACAGACTGACCCTAATGAAAAAGCATTGCACATCCCCTTCTTAAAAGCTTTTGGTGTGTGCTTTTTTAGATAGCAGTGCTCAAATGTGGACAACTGATAATGCCCAAATTTTCTTCCTGTCCGCTTTGGGCAGTTTATTTTTAAAATGAGGTTAAGCAAACTGCAGTTTAGGGGAAAATGCACTTATTTTTACCTTAGTAAACTGATTGTCATTTTGACATATCACCTTTATGGTTGACACAACCTTGACAACGTGACACATTAGCTCAGAAAAAAAAAAAAAAAAAAAGATTTTTCAGAATCAAATCCATACCGAGCAGCAGTATTTTTCTTTAAAAATGTTATTGTTGTTATTAGGACTCGCTATCTGTAAAAGGTTGTGGACTGGAGTCTGACACTCCATAATTCATGGTATAATATGGTGTGTTGGGTGTCAAAACCTTGCTTTTTTGCTCCCCATGCAGCAATGAGATACACACTTTGTCCAGTCTCTGCCTTAATTTTTGAGATCATGGTACACAGTGGACACAAAACTGCTAAACATACTCAATGTCTCCACATTGCTGATTGAAATCTTGGCAAAGGTTTTCATTGTCTCCGAACACCAAGACATAAATTGCTTGAATGAAGGGTTTTGCAATGCATAGGTTTTAGTCAAACTTGTCACAAGAGTTGCAGCACATGAAGTTGAAGGATTTCAGAAAATGGTCCTCTTGATGTCTGGATTAATGTGAATAGCTAAACAGCTGCCATATCCAGGTTAAAATATCTTTGTAAGTGGCCAGTTGTTTGAAACCTGGTAATAATGAACACTTAAATTATAATATCAGGCTTCTTATTTTTATTTTTCCCAAATATCCTCCTACAGAAGCAGTTGGTTGTGTGACTCAGATTAGGGGAATAGCTATCATTCTACAAACATTCCAGCAGCTTGAGACTTCGACACCTGATTATCCAACTGGTCTTCTTGTTTCTGATCCACTTTGCTTCTTTTCTCCAGAAAAATCTTCCTAAAATACTCCTTATAGCACATACTTTTTTTTCCATCACTCTGCATTTGCATTTCAGGTCTGCAGCCTAGGAGGGAATAAATAGCCTTCTATATGCTGGTTATTACAAGTCTCAAACTTAAAGTGATGAGGAAGGCCAGGCACCGTGGCTCATGCCTGTAATCCCAGTACTTTGGGAGGTCGAGGCGGGTGGATCACCTGAGGTCAGGAGTTCGAGACCAGCCTGGCTAACATGGTGAAACCCCGTTTCTACTAAAAATACAAAAAAAAAAAAAAAAATAGCTGGGCCTGTAATCCCAGCTACTCAGGAGGCTGAGGCAGGAGAATCGCTTGAATTCAGGAGGCGGAGGTTTCAGTGAGCCAAGCTCACGCCATTGCACTCCAGCCTGGGTGACAGAGCGAGACTCTGTCTCAAAATAAATAATAAATAAAATAAAAATAAATAATAAAGTGACGAGGAAATGTCCTTCACTTTTTTGTGATATTTTTGTACCCTGGCTGACCTTCTTTCTCGACTCTGTGGGATGGATATGTTTTAGGGATAGCATGACACAATGAGAAGCAGGGTGACATAGTAGAAAGATCACGATTTAGGACAGGGTTGGAAAAATTTATCTGGAAAGAGCCAGACAGTAAGTATTTTAGGCATTGCACACCAGACAGTCTCTGTTGCAACTACTCAACTCTGCTGTTATAGTATGAAAACAGCCATAGACAATACCTAAACACATGGGTATGGTGTTCCAATACAATTTTATTTATGGACACAGTAATTGGAATTATAGAATTTTCATGTGTCATGAAATATTCCTCATTTAAACATTTCAATCTTTTAAAAATATAAAAAACATGCCTTTCACAGGCCACGCAAAAACAGGTTGTCGGCCAGATTTGGCTTGCAGGCTATAATTTGCCAACCTCTAGTTTAGGAAAGAGATTGATTTGGATATGAATCCCAGCTCTGTCATATAGATGACCCTAGTGATAGACTGTTTAGCATCTCTGGACCTTAGTTTAATAGTTAAGTGTGTGGGTGTGGGCGTGCGTGTGTGTGTGTGAGAGAGAGAGAAAGAGAAAGAAAGAGAGAGGTATAGAAAGGGAGAGAGGGGGGAAAAAGCCATCTACCTGGTGCAGGAGTATGTGACATTTGATAAGCTATCATAAGTAGAACAACTAGCATGGTACCTTGATCCAGTAGGGGCTCCAGAATTACAACATACCTCTGTTCTGGGAAATCAGATATTATGTCTCTCGTATGTAGCCATAAGAACACCAGCAAGTAATAATCACTCATTAATTACTGCTCATGTGGAAAAGACTAGATTTCATCTCTTTACTCTCTTACTCAATGAGTTATGGCACCAGAGTGAAGAACTAAAGTTCTGACGTCAGATATCTCTAATTCCGATCCCATCGTAAGAACCTGGGGAATTTTCTAAAATTCTTTGACTTTTTAACACTTTATCTTTTTTTTCTTTTCTTTTTCTTTCTTTCCTTTTTTTTTTTGGAGGGGGGGCGGAATCTCACTCTGTCACCCAGGCTGGAGTGCGGTGGTGTGATCTCAGCTCACTGCAAGCTCTGCCTCCCAGGTTCAGGTGATTTTCCCGCCTCAGCCTCCCCAGTAGCTGGGACTATAGGCGTGCGCCACTGTCTCTTTTTGTAGAGACGGGGTTTCACCATGTTGGCTAGGATGATCTCCATCTCCTGCCCTTGTGATCCACCCACCTCGCCTCCCAAGGTGTTGGGATACAGGCATGAGCCACTGCAACAGGCCAACACTTTATCTTAAAATGGGAATAATAATGATCCCTACCACATGAGGTTGCCATGAAGGTTATACGAAATAGTGCATGTAAAATGCTTAGATGGTGCCTATTCCTGAAGGATTATTCAATAATAAAAAGTTGGCCAGGTGCGGTGGCCTACACCTGTAATCCCAGCACTTTAGGAGACTGAGGTGGGTGGATCACCTGAGGTTGGGAGTTCAAGACCAGCCTGGCCAACATGGTGAAACCTCGTCTCTACTAAAAAACTTCGCTGGGAGTGGTGGTGGGCACCTGTAATCCCAGCTACTTGGGAGACTGAGGCAGGAGAACCCCTTGAACCCGGGAGGCAGAGGTTGCAGCAAGCCAAGATCACGCCGTTGCACTCCAGCCTGAGCATGACAGAGCGAGACTCCTTCTCAAAACAAAACAACCCCATAATAATAATAATAATAATAAGTTAACTATTAGTAATAGTACTACTACTACTACTATTAAATAGTTTCAGGGAGCCTACTGGACAAAGTTCAAATTACACAGTTTTATTAAAACTGTCTGACCAACCAGTCTATCCTAAACTTTCAACATTCTCCTCTCTGTGTGTCAAATACTTATCATCTGCCTGTTTTACCCTATCCTGCTCATAACTTCCTCATTTCCACTTAAATGTCGTTGCTCACGAGCTTTCTCTTATCTGAAAAATCTTTGCTCTAACTTTACTTCAATGAAATGCTGTCAGAATTTCCTGATTTTGGTTAAATTCCACCTCTCCAGGGCCTTTCCTAAGAACTGTAGACCATGCTGATTTTTTTCTTCACTTTTAATATCAGTTACAGTTTTCTAGTGTCTAATATAATTTTGCACCTTATTGTATATGACATTGTTTCATTCTCTAATTATCCCACATTTATAGGTCTTGTCTTGGGAACCAGAGTGCAATCACCTGTAAAGGGAGGAATGGAGAGAACTGCTTCTTCTGGATTCTGCTTATTTCTAATATACCTTACATCACTTTGCCCGCCTATCTGTTGATTGATACAGTCACTTGAGCAGATCAGATCTACAGTATTCCTGATCCTGGATCCCACCCTGATCTTGATCCTTAGTACAGCCCTCCCTATGACGAAATACTCTGTACCCACTGTGGGAATGTATTACATAGTCCATTTTGCCTAACGCCTACCTTCCATAATATCACTGTTCCAGCCCTGGCTGAACCCACTGCTTCTGGCGACACAGGCAGATTTTACCTTTCGCAGCAGTTTATTTTGTTGAATTTTTAATGCAAATCTTCGACCTTACACTTCAGTAGAACATGTCCTTTTAAGCTTGAGTGTCTGGGTTCTCTTTTGAATATTTCGTGTGTTCTGAGTTGTTCACCACGTGATGGCTGCTTTTTTCACTGGAGTTTATTAGGGACCCAGTTAATTGTAATGAATTGGGTAGCATTTGGCAAGGCTGATTGCCATCATTCAAATACAGATTTTCTACTTCTGGATACATTGTCTTCTGTTGCATTAGAGATTAGAGAGAAGTATTCTTTCTTTTCTTCACCCTGCCTTTTTTGCTCAAATATTGTATATGATTTTTTGTTTGTGTTTTTTATTTTTTATTTTTTAGTTTTTTTCAGAGGGAGAGAAAAAAGTCAAAGGGTGGGAACTAGAAGGAGGGGAAGAATATGATGACATTGTTAGTTTCTGCCAGGAGACATCCCTTCTTCTCAGTGCCTCTGGCCAAGGAGGTTCCAATCAAATGCCCTTCCAAGCTAGTAAGCTCCTCTACCCTATCAGCCACAGGGTACATGGCAGGGTAATATATGATGCTGCTCTGCCCTGCAGACTAGACCTTCTGGTCTCACAATCCCATAGCCCACGCAAGAAGGAGAGGGAAAGCTGCTTTGGTATCAAGTTGCAGAGTGGCGAAAATTGAAACAGACTTAAGTGGAAAGAAATGTTTTTGCCAGCTCCTCTATTGGCCTACTGTCTCCTTCAGCAGGAGAAGGTATCAAGCTGCTGAAATTTAAAATGGTTGGAAATATCAAGAGCTGTGTCTTCTTGAATAAATCTAGTTCCCCCTGAGCACTGGAAAGAATGGCTAAACCCCAACACTGGTCAGAAAAACTGGGCATCTTTCTATGAGCTCTGGCCTTTGGAAAAAAATTAATGACAAGAAATGTCTCTCTTTATTATCACAAAAGAATGGAGGAGAAATATTTTTCAGCCAGAGCTCTGTCCTACCTTGCTTTATCCTTTTGTTTGGGCAGCATTCGCAGACCCATATGCTAAGCGATGGAAGATATTTTTCAGAAGCATTTGTCTCCTCGGGAGGCTTCTAAGCTTGTTTTACTGGCAACTATGAAATCACCACTGGGTCTGTTGTGAGGTTATTCTGCAGATGGTTTGCATGGGCGGCTTGTTTCTACTGGATGAAATCTCCCTTTGGACTCCAGCTTGGATTTAAGGAATTCATGCATTATTAGTCTTTGCTTTCTTATGATAAAATCCTCACACCGTTGCACCTGGAGACCTGTTGTCCTCTGGAGTTATTTAGGGTAAAGAGGGGTGTAACGTGGTGGAGGTCCTGTCAAGTCACAGTGGTGGAAAAGGACAATCTCTGAAGCTTCATCTGCCATCATGGTCAATTCTAGTATGGATGGGTGGCAGGTGGTCTGGCAGTTTTCTCAGTACACATCGAAATCAACGTCCAATGGGAGCTCAAAATAACCTTACAGAATTTCACCTAAAGGCAGATGGCAACAGTTATCTTGCACTTGTGGGTTTTTTTTTTTTTTTCTCTCTCTCCCCTCTTCTTCCACAAAACAACCACAATTACACATGCAATTCATGCCAGGGACATTTATATGTGCCCAAGAGCATGCAGTCCTTTTAGATATACTCATTTCAGCATTATCACTTTAAAAATAGAACGCAAAAGTATAAAATGGATCACTCTAGTTTGCAGGGGAGAAAAGTTATGCTGTAACTTTTTAAAGACTTTGGTTTATTTTAATTTCTTCAATGGCCAGAAAGATGCAAAACCAAATGTACTTTTCATGAAGTCAAAGAGAGAACGGACTTGTGTGTCATGGAATTGGGTTTTTTGACTTTTCCGAAATAAGTTCGAATGTCTGTACCATTGCTCACTGGTGGTTGGACTCTGCTAGGCTATTTAACATTTCTGAATCTGTGTGTCCACCTGTAAAATAGGGATAATACAGCCTCATTCAGAGTTGATGTGGTGATTAAGCACGTATTAGGTTGCAGTTTTTGCCACTGAAAGTAATGGAAAAACCACAATTACTTTTGCACCAACCTAATAATATGTAAAATCTTAGCAAAGGGTTGCCACCTAATACAGTCAGCTATTGTTTATTGAGTAGTTTCTTTTGGCTAGGCTTTTTGCATTTTGGGGGTCTTAGCTAATTTTCATTATAACCTTGTGTGCCATATTATAACACCTATAATTGCCTTGTTGTGTAACATGACTATCCCCTGCTTAGATGGGGAAATTCAGGCAGAAAAAAGTGTTAACTTCCCCAAGGCTGCAAAGGGAGTAATTCTTTGCAGTGTTATTTGAACCTGTGCTTTTAGTGACTGCTCCATTTTGGCTTTCCGTGTAGCATGTAGATAGCCAAAGAATTTGAGAGCAAAGAATCACTTCCCTTTGCTCCCAAATTTCTGGGCCTTTGTTTAGCGCATTTGTAAAATTTATGTGAGTAGATGAGTGAGTCTTAAAAGAGATGCGCATTCAACACACCTGGGGAAATTTTTTTTAACCTGCTCGAGGCCGGACCCAGCGTTATGAAGCTTCTGTCTTTATGGTATTTATTGAGGGTCTTGAAATCTGAGTTATTCTGATGTAATAGTATTCTGATGCAAAGCTCCTAAAAAGTAATCAGGTAAAAAAGTTATACTAACCAACAATTACTCTTAATATTCCATTTCTTGAAGTTTTGCATTAATCCAGAGGCAGAAGAAAATCTATTTTTGAAAGTATTTAGTATGCCTCCTCTCGGAGGGTCGCTAGTGTCAAGATATATCTATGATGTTTGTCTCTCGAGTGCTTCACCACCCGGTTCTCCTTTGTAAGTGACCTTGGGACTTTAAGATACTCACATGGAGCTGTCTTGCTTTTTGTATTTTAAACAATTCTCATTTCAGCAACATGTTTGACAATAGCCTTCCTCTACTTATGTGGTAGTAGTACAATACAGGCTTTTAAACCACCCTTAACAAAACTACCCCCATGCTGCTTTCCTTCTTGATATGTCATTGCCCTTAGTTCATTTTTAGCACTTATTAAAGATTGTATGCTTTTTATAAGCATTGATCTAAACCAAGTGTAAGTTGTGATCAAATTTCTCAATGTTAATAAGTGGCAGATAAAATTTTTATGGCATTGAAAAGAAAAAGTGAATTCAAGTTGACTGTACTTCCAAACATTAATCTAAAGGAACCTCTTTCTTAGTATGTCAACCAGCGAATGTGCCCACTTTAAAGTAGCAGAGTAGCATCTGCTTAGCAATGAGAGAGACAGAGAGAGAGAGAGAGAAAGAGCGTGTGTGTGTGTCTGTGCATGTGTCTGTGTACATGCCCATTGTTTTTTGGGGAAAAACTAAAGATTAAATATGACACATACTATCAAAAATCATTGTGAAAATTACAACAGATATCCTAAGTATCTGAGGGTTTGATATCAAGCATCATAAGGAAATCAAAACCTGCAAATACTTGTCTTTTCAAAATTATCTTTTGCATCAAGAAAAAAAGAAACAAGTCTTCAGCAGTGTGCAATAAAAGTTTTTTTCTTTTTAAATTAAGAGTGATTGAATGCTTGCCATGTCACAGTTACTGCTGTATTAATAAATGCTTTCGTGTGGGGTATTTTATTTAATCATCATGGCAAACCTATGAGGTAGGTGCTATTGCTATTTTTTCCATCTCTCCGATGAAAAAACCTAAGTCTCAGAGATATTTGAGCAACTTATCCCAAATCATTCCGCTAGAAATGGTGGAGTCAAGATTTAATCTGATTCACAGCCTGAACTCATTATCACTGTGTGGTATAGCTTCCCAACTGGGCAAGTCAATAGGTCAGAGGTCCTAATAGACAACTGTTAGAAGTAAAATGTTGTTGCTTACACGACTCAAAGGAAAGCATGGGAGCATCCTCTGGCTGCTATGAAAGTCAAGTTGCTCAGCCAGAAAGTTGAGAGTCAGGGCAGAAGCAGGAAAACTCTAAGAAGGGAGAAGGCTAACAAGGGATAGAAAAGTGAGGCTCCTAATAACAAAAACAGCCATGGAGAGATGAAGGAGCTCACGGGTTTGAAGTGCAGACAAGAATGCTGGCTCCAAGGAGGAAGAAGAGAGGAGAGCTCTTCAACTAGCTGCTTAAATCTCCGTTGCCCCTCGGGGCACCTGGATGCCACATTAAAGGCACATCCATCATTGGACAGATCTGAAGTGGAGGCAGGCACTGGGGCATTTAGTGAACTGGCCTGCTAGGTTCTGTTTTCTGCTGTAGCCTCTGAGAGCCTGCGTCATCATTGTCACCTAATTCCACTTTATGCTAATCAGGACAGATGATGGGAAGGCTTAATTGGGAATGACATGAAGCCATTCATTCTACTGCAATGGAAAACTAAACTATGCTATAGTAGAGTATACGAGTTATAACTGAAAATATGTAACATAAAAACTGAAGTTTAAAATGCATCCCCAAATGTGCAGTTCAAATTGAAGGAAAATCTTAGCGTATACCTCTAGGGAAATTCTAATTTTCTCTCTGAACAAACCCGGGCAGTGTACTTACCTGGTATATGATTGACAAAGAGGGAAGAAAATAAAGCGAAACAAAAGTGGGAAGAGAGATGGAAAGGAAGAAAGGCAGGAGAGGAAAAGAGGATGGAAAATATGTATAAATAACTGTAGTTAGGTGAGCATTGTATTCCTGTTAACTTTGGTGCTTTTAAATAAGACATGATAGAAAGTTAATACAACTGGCAGCAATCAACAAATAACTCATAAAGTCACAAAACTATTTTATGGTTAGTTCAGAGAAAAGACCTTTAAACACAGCCAATATTTCAACAGTTTTAAATGGCTGATTAAATCCATATGTTTTAGTTTAAATTACTCAAATTGAACCTCAGTTAATCTTCTATTCACCCTAGATTTTCATAAAAAATGATAAGTAATTGGGAGTTATCATTATTCCTCAGCTTTCTAATATGCCAAATATTTGACAGAATGAGTTAGAATATACTTTTCTGGTCAGTTCATTGACCTTTTGGTCCATTCAATGCATGATCCTTTCAGAACGGCAGACTTATCTGAGGAAGGTTAAGCTAATCTACTGTGTGAACAAAATGGAGTTTACCATATGGGGACAGAGATGGTGTCATGCACTCTTTTGTTTTTAACTTTCTTAATAGGTGTTAGTATTGCTTTACAGTAGCACCAGAATCTTAATCAGAACATTAAGGTACTATATAGAAAGAATATGCAATCCCATTGTAACTTTAAAGATCAAATGTTTATGTTTCTTGTATCTTAATTTCTTTGAGTATCCAAGAGTCTTCTGTCAAAACCATGAATGTACACCCCACCTCTATGCTATCAACTTCTGATTATAAACACTATGTGCGATTTGAAGTATCCTCTCTTTAAAGCTCTCTTGAAATTGTATATTCTTCAAGCTCTGTCCCCACCAGTGAACACATGGTGAGCGAGTCAAACAAACCTATAGATGTAGACTTATAAGGTGAAGATTTTAGTCCTTATGTTACTAATGTAGGAATACTACCCTATGTTCTGATTCTTGTTGACAAGACAAAGGAGAAAGAGAGTGCCACGGAACCAGGCCATTTTTCCAGAGGAGGAGGAAATTGCCTGAAAGAGTGAGATTTTGAGCTCTGATTCTCTAATATACTTTGTAGAATGTTTGCTGTGTTATGTCTTTCCAGAAGTCTGACACATAAATATCCTTTTCTCCATTTTTTTTTTTTTTTTTTTTTTGAGTTGGAGTTTCACTCTTTTTGCCCAGGCTGTAGTGCAATGGCGCAATCTTGGCTCACGGCAACCTACGCCTACCGGGTTCAAGTGATTCTCCTGCCTCAGCCTCCCAAGTAGCTGGGATTACAGGCACCTGCCACCACACCGGGCTAATTTTTGGTATTTTTACTAGAGATGGGGTTTCACCATGTTGGCCAGGATGGCCTCCATCTCTTGATATCATGATCCGCCCTCCTCAGCCTCCCGAAGTGCTGGGATTACAGGTGTGAGCTACCGTGCCCAGCCCCTTTTCTCCATTTTTAAAGAAAGACACAAATATTCCAAATAAAGCCAGCTAATACTAAAAGATTTTTTTCAAGAAAATACATTTTTGGTGTAGGAGTTATATTCATTTAATCTGCAACCCACTGGGCCTCACATCTGTGAATAGAACCATAACTGATGAACATGACGAATACCTTATGCTGTCAAGAAAATGTTAACCATTCTGTGTTATCTAGTGTTTTATACTATAGAAGGCAGAAAGGCATTCAACAATTTTAGAAAGAGTTCTGCTCCCCAGCAAAGAACAGTTTTAATATTTGATTCTTTGAAATGTTACAGTAACTACTGGGGGAGATATAATTATCTACAACAATGTTCAATGTCCAATAAACAAATATATTGCTCCCCAAGTAATCTATTCCGGTGAAACTGTATAGAATTAATTCTGAAATTAAATTTCAGAGTTTCAGTCCTGATTTGCCATTTACAAGTTGTGTGACCTTTAACATGTCATTTAAACTCTGGAAATCTCAATTTTATCAGGTAGAAAATGGGGGGATAATAATGCTTATCTCACAGTGTAATCTTATACTCACAGAAGTATAAGTTGAATACACCACACAGCGTCTGGTGCAGTGGGCAGACTTAAGAAATGGTGCATAGTTTTACTTTACATGAAGAATTACTGTATTTAGTGACAATCTATGAGTTTCTAAACCATAATTAATGGCAATGTATTTTCCAAAAACTTTGAAGTCATGCCCTCTAAATATAATTAGCATGAAACTCAACACAAAGGTGTAAGTTCATCGATAGTCATTAGTCCTGCTGTGTCCTTCATGATCTCCAGCAGTTCAAACAGCCTTCAGAAATCCCAGGGCTGGATGAGACACTGTTGTCAAATCTTGCTGGGGTCACCTTATTGTTCTCTGCCTCGGCCTCATCAGTGCATGCACAACTTCGATCTGATGACAGCCAAAAAGGACCTGATGTGTTTATAACCAGTACAGCCATAGAAAGATTGCTTTTACCAAATACATGCTATGCACTAGGCACTGGGATGACCGTTACGTGTGTAGGAGCTCGTTGAGCATGGTGTTTGTAAAAATGGGTTTTAAAGCTGATCACGTTAGGTTAAAGTGTTGGCTCTGCCCCTCCTTAGCAGGATGACCTTGGTATGCTTTCTTTTCCTCAGTTTTAAAATATTGATGATGATATATTTGCCTCAGAGTCCTGCTGTGAGGTTTAAGTAGAATAATGAATGTTAAGTCATTATAGCGGTATTTAGCATATTGTAAGCTTCTTCTCAGACGTTCTTCTAGCTCCTATGACTACCTCCAGTTTTCTTCCAGCCACATGGGCTGCCCCTTCTCAGGATCCCTAGCAGTCTTCTGCTATGATTCACTGGAAAGAAAGTGCCTAAGTATTCTTTTTCCTTTTTTCTTTTTTTTTTTGAGACGGAGTCTCACTCTGTCACCCAAGCTGGAGTGCAATGGTGCAATCTCCACTCACTACAACCTCTGCCTCCCAGGTTCAAGCGATTCTCCTGCCTCAGCCTCCTGAGTAGCTGGGATTACAGGCACCCGCCACCACGCCCAGCTAATTTTTGCATTTTTAGTAGAGACGGGGTTTCAACTTGTTGGTCAGGCAGGTCTGGAACTCCTGACCTCGTGATCTGCCCACCTTGGACTCCCAAAGTGCTGGGATTACAGGCATGAGCCACCGCACCCAGCGGACAGTGCCTAAATATTCTGACCTCGGTCCTTCTCTGTCTACCCAATCTCCTAGGTGGCCGCGTGTACTCCCGTGAGCTATGTGGCCTCCTACAATCCCATGCCACCTATTTCCTAATGAGAGCTCTCACCTCCAACTTCTTAACACTGCCACAATAGTTTAAAGAGGCTAAATTGGCCACAGTCACATATAATGTAGTCAAGCTGGCTTAAAACCTACATTTGTCTGACACTGAAGTAGAAGCTAAACACGCAGAGGGAGAGGCAGAAGATTTAGGCACACACAAGCAACAAGTCCCAAACTCAACAAAAAGAGAAAAACTTTTGAATGTTCACTTGACTTGCTGTATCTGAAGAAGTCATACAGTTTTTCCATATGACAGTACGGCTTATCCTTTAATCAAAATTTTTAAAACAGTTCTTGAAGGTTAAGAGTTCTATCAAAAACTTCACATCATTTTCAAGGAAAATTAATGAAAATTATTAATTGTTATAGCTCATTTATAAGAATTTAGATGAGAACATTATGAAAAATTAGTGAAATTATTATCAGATGGAATAATTAAAGATCAATTGTGAAATAATCACATAATTCTAGCTATATGCTGTATCGCTCTTCATTAATCAAAGATAATCTGGAATTGCAATACTTAATTAAATGCAAAAAAGTGTTTGTGTGTTCTGGCTCTGAAAGGAGATAATTGGAGAGTGCAGAAGCTGTACAGTTATCAGCTTTTGCTGATTTTCTGAGAGTCTAGAAATGTAGATTCTACACTGTGGGGGTTGGTCATTTTATGGACTGTTGAAATCTCGCCTAAAATAGATACTACTGTTTTCAGTGAGATGTTTTTCTTTTAATCTTGGGGAAGAAAAGGATTTTGATTTTACTTCATCAATAAGAAGAAAATAATGCATCTGATTTTGGCAGATGTATTAGATCTTAAAGGCCTATGAACAAATTCCATCTTACTTTACTTTCTTCACTGCCAAAGTGGAAAGCTTATTGGTTGATATCTTTGGTGATCCTCCACAGGGAAAGTAATCTGTTTTTTCTCTCAATTGTAAATAAGGCCATATATAATACTCATACCAAGCTCTATATTTCTGCAGGAATTCTAATGAAGTTACATATCAGTTTCAAATGTAGTTTGTTTTCAAAACAATAATGTTTATTGAGGTAAAATTTACCTACAATAAAATGCACATATATATAAGTATATATTTATATATATATAACATATATAAGTGAGTTTTGACAAATATATATACACGTGTAATCAAGATAGGGAACACTTCAGTCACCCCAAGGAGTTTCTTTTTGCCCTATCCCAACCAATCCCCATTTGTACTTCAGCACCAGACAACTCCTGATTTGCTTGTCTGACCCCATAAATTAGAGTTGCCTTTTCTAGAGTTTTGTCTAAATGGAAGCATACAACACATATTCTTTTGGGTCTGGCTTCTTTTTCTTAGCATGCTACTTTTCGATTTCACTTCTGTTAGCTCATTCTCTTTTTTTTTCTCTTCCTGAGTACTATTTCATTGGACGAACATCCCAAAAACGTGCTTATAGTTAACCTGTTAATAGATATTTGATTTATTTCCAGTTTTGAGTTATAAATAAAGTTACCATGAACCCCTGTGTATCAGTCTTTCTTTTGGTCATATCATAATTCACTTTTTTTATGTCATTTTAAGTCATTTTTCACCCTTGTTCACTCTATCAACCAAGTAAAAAATCTATTTTAAAAATATGTCCACAATGGAGACAAACTGGTTTTCATGCTGTATGTGGAAATATATACAAATATAGAAATGTCTTTATTCAAATATAAAATATTTTTATATGCTTTGTTTCCTTCCTCCTTCACATCAAGCCTTTACAAGAAATAGGAAACATACTATTATTACTCTTAGTTTACAAATGTGAAAACTTGGTCTCAGAGTAATTCAGTGATTTGCTGAAGACCACACAGTTTTTAAGTGCTGCAGTCAAGACCAGAAGCTGCTTTATACTCTCCCAATCCAGTGCACTTTCTACTCTACCACATAGAAAATTTTTCACTTCCTTTAACATGTATTTATTAAACACCTGCTACTGGCCCGCCTCTGTATTAGGATGTAGGCAATCACACAATATACAAAAACAATTCATGTGTTCCCTCAAGGGACTAATGATTTAATTGAGACTGCAATACATATACATGGAAAAAAAGGTGAGTGCAATTGTAAGGCAATAAATTAAGGATGTTAGAAACATGTATTATGTGCCACATTGAATACAGGTATTGAATTAATAGATATTTAAATGAAGGAGTATGGAGTTATTTGGAAGAGATTCATTAAGGAGGTGACTTTTGTGTTAGACATAACAAACAAGAATTTTGGATTGGGAAAGAGCAGGTAAGAGGTAAAGCTGGCCAGGCGCGGTGGCTCATGCCTGTAATCCCTGCATTTCGGGAGGCCGAGGCGGGTGGATTACCTGAGGTCAGGAGTTCGAGACCAGCCTGGCCAACATGATGAAACCCCATCTCTACTAAAAATACAAAAAATTAGCTGGATGTGGTGGTGCGCTGCTATAATCCCAGCTACTCAGGATGCCAGGGCAGGAGAATCGCTTCAACCCGGGAGGCAGTGGTTGCAGTGAGCTGAGAACGCATCACTGCACTCCAGCCTGGGCAACACAGAAAAACTTTGTCTCAGGGGAAAAAAAAAAAAAAAAGAGGTAAAGCTGAGTTTATATGTCTGTGTAACGAGGAGAAATCTGAAATCAGCAGGACTAAAATGATTTACCTTCAAGTTGAATATATAGGGTGGGCCAGTTGAATGTCAGGTTGAATTGTGTGGCATTTACTCAATGGACAGTAGGGAGACATTGTAGATTCTTTAGCAACGGAGACTAGTGAGTGACATAGTATGAGTGATGTTTCAAGAATCAGTTGGTCTCGGCTTGCAGACTGGGGTAGATATAGGAAAGAAGATCAAAGAGGCTACCTCAAAGACTATTGTAACCTAGGTATAAGGTGATGAAGACCCAGACCTGGGAAAGGAAAAGCCAAATCTACCTGCTTTTACAAAAAAACTGACAAGTTATTACAGCTCTTCACTGACTGGTATCGTAATTCAGAGACATTCACACAGAATTTCATTAGAAACTAAATACCCCTGTGCTAACAGAACCAGGCTTCACAGCTATAGAAATGGTTATAAAGCTAGGATGTTTTATGAGACTTAATTTTGGCCTAGAGCTTAATTCCTTTTTGCTACAGTTCACCACCTATCAGTGTACCAAAGGATGCACTGACTTGCTTATTTCAGCTTCTTTCTTTGGAATATAGTTTAAAATATAACCCATCAGTCTTAATCTCAGCTATTTTCCAAAATCTTTCCCAAATTAATAAGTGCAGTATTGGAAGCAGTGACCCTGTAGGGAAATATGACAAAAACAGTTCACCCATAATTGCAAATAAAACCTCCTTTCATTGAGCAATAGGAAATTGGTAAAACCCAGCAGCTTTTCATACTGTGCTGTTCCAAGGGGTTCCTAGGCAAGTGCTCTCTAAGTCCTCTCTCCTGCTGCCCAGTGGTCTGAGGGCTGCTTTGATTTTGTTCTCCATTATCAGGCTGTCAGCTTCAGCCTCATTCATCACATTCTGGGCACACATGTAGGTTGGATTCCAGTACTTAAATGAACCATCTTTATAAGCAGATCTCAATTCAAGGTATTTATGGTCATGGGAAGCTGAAGACCCTCTTTCCCGCCTCTCTAGAACATAGACTAAAGATGTAAATCTTGATTGATTTGGAAGGAAAAGAGGCCATTACTACCAACACAGAAGTTGATAATAATGAAGTTAAATGTCTCTTGTCTTTCTGAAATCAGGTTCTTTGGTTCTCAGTCCAGTAATGTTTTCTATGTACTATGAAAGGGAAAAGCACATCAACTTGGGGAGATGAACTGCAAACCCATTGCCTTCATTGAGCGGTCAGCAGCGTTTCTCACAGTGGGAGCACTTCCTGCTTCTTGAAATTCTTCCTTTTCTTGAGGTGCATGTCACATCCCGGTTTTCCTCCAGCCATATGCATTCCCCTTCTCACTCTCCCTGGTGTCTTCTGCTCTGCTTACCTAAGGAGACTTCTATCTACATACTCTTCTAATTCCATGCCTTAGAACAACAACAGTATCACCTCTTTTGGTTGAACTTATTTCAAACTCCAGGGTCACATCACTTTCCTCCAATCTGACATATCCACGTTGATGTTGTGATAGGCAACTTGGTAATAGCATCTTAGCCATACTTTTCCTCTACTCACCTGATCTTCTCTGAGTTCCTCCATCTTATAAATGGCACCATATCACTTAACTGCTAGAACCAAGATCTGGGATTTTTCCTTTATTTGTCTCTTTCTCCCAACCTCCATATCAAGGTTATTACTAAGAACTGTCAATGTTACCTCCCAAATCTCCCAAATCTTGCTTCTGCTCTCTATCTCTACTGCTCCTACCCTGGGTCCATCATCCTTACTTGGGCCAAAGTAAAAAATTATAAACTGGTCTATCTATGTGTCTCCTTGCTTTCTACAACCCATTGACCATGCAGGAACCAGAGCTTTCTGTTTAAAACTTAATTCCAAACACATCATTTGCTTTCATAAAAGAATTTGCTTAAAATCCAAATGCTTATCCAACTTTAAAAATCCTATTTATTCAGCTGCATAAACTTTTATCTTAACTTCTCCCACTCGGCTCCTATCACCTCGACTTTCCTTTCCTTGAATATATCAAGCTCATTCCTGCTTTTGTGATGGGCTCGTTCTTAGGAATAACTGCTTTGTTTTAATCTCATATCTTCAGAGAACACTTCTTTCCTGATGTCCCAATCTGAAGTCCTTGCAACTCTGCCTGAATCACAAAATATTCTTTCTTTCTTTCCTTCCTTCCTTCCTCCCTCCTTCCCTCCTTCTTTTCTTTTCTTCTTTTCTTTTTTCTTTTCTTTTCTTTCTTTTGTTTGAGATGGACCCTTGCTCTGTTGCCCAGGCTGGAGTGCAGTGGCATGATCATGGCTCACTACAACTTCTGCCTCTCTGGTTCAAGCGATTCTTGTTCCTCAGCCTCCTGAGTAGCTTGGATTACAGGCACCTGCCACCACGCCTGGCTAATTTTTGTATTTTTAGTACTGACAGGGTTTCACCGTCTCTCCTAAGGATGTTCACCGAACTCCTGACCAAAAGTGATCTGCCCACCTCAGCCTCCCAAAGTGCTGGGATTACAGGAACCACGCCCAGCCCACATTTACATCTTCAGCACATTCCCTGCTGTTGCTCTCCCCTCAGCTCAGTGTGTCTCTTCTTTGTCCCTTTTTTTTTTTTTCTTAATTCTGTGTCCATAAAGAGTAGAGGAGGGCTGGAGATGGTTCTGCTGCATTTTCTAGTCATCAGTATTCAGAATTGCTGTTAGTTTTCTACTCTTACAACCTCACTGCATTGCCTGTGCACCTTGCACCAGGATGTTTTTGCTGGCTTCTTTTTTAATTTGTAAAGAGAAGGAACAGGAGGCCCAAAGGTGATTATCAGTCAGAGCAGTTCATCATTAAAAGGTCTGAGACTTGTGGTAAGCAGATGACTATAAGACACAGGTCAAATGGATTTTGCACTATTCAGTCTCAAGCTGAATTACAAAAATTAAATAGCACTCTAATTAACCAGAGTAGTTAGCACGTAATTCAGATCTCTGGGACTCTACCTGACGGTGGATTAAAAAAAAGTTTTATACTGAATAATGTACAAATAACAAAACAAAATCAAACCTGCTCTTGTTGGTCTTCCATATACAGGCTTCAAGGGTAAGAAAACATTACAGATTTCTGCAAAAACAGAAACGTTCTTACCATACAAGAGAAAAAAGGTGAATTCTGTTTTTCAAAGAGAATAAAGAATTAATGTAGCAAGGGATGAAAGAAGTTTGCATTTCATTTTTAAGCATTGCACATAGCCTGATGTGGCCCTTTTAGAGCTATACCACATGAATGAAACGGGTAGAAGAAAAGGTGAAAACAATATCATATATAAGTTTTATAACTAAATCTGCCTTATTTATTGCTTCCTAAAACTATGGAATACCACCAAATGTAAGTTAATACACTAGAATACAACTTAGATAAACCTGAAATTACAATTTATAGCTATACCAGTAAAAATCGGATAGGTTGCAATATTATAACGATTGCCCTTAATTTTTTGTTATAGATAGCAATGTGTGTGTTTTTCTCAACTTAAGTGAGCCAGTACCATGCTGTTCAGATTACTATAGCTTCATAGTACGGTTATATTTTGATAGGAGTTTGTGTGATACCTCCAGCTTTGTTGTTTTTGATCAAGATTGCTTTGGCTGTTTGGGGCCTTCTGTGGTTCCACATGAATTTTATAATTCATTTTTCTATTTCTGTGAAAATGTCATTGAAAATTTTATAGGGAATACATTAAATCTGTTATATCACTTTGGGTAGTATGAACATTTCAAAAATGTTATTTATGCATATTCATAAACATGGAATATCTTCCCAATTACTTGTTGTTTTCTTCCACTTCTTTCATCAGTGAGTACGTGAATGTTTTACTTCTTTAGTTGAATTTATTCTGAAGTTTTCTTCATATATATAAAATTTATTTACGCAGGCATAAAATTGCATATGAGATTGTTTTCTTGATTTCTTTTTTGGAAAGTTTGTTGTTAATATATAAAAATGCTACTGATGTTGTATGTTGATTTTGTGCCATGCAAAACATTATTGAATTCATTTATTAGTTCTAACAGTTTTTTGGGTGGAGTCATTAGCATTTTTTATACATAAGATTATGTCAAAACAGCATAGCAGTGCCATAAAAATAAAGATATAGACCAGTGGAACAGAATAGAGAGGACAGAAATAAATTGACACATTTATAGTCAATTAATATTTGACACAGGTGCCAAGAACACACAATGAAGAAAGGATAGTCTCTTCAATAAATGATACTGGGAAAAGCGGACATCCACATACCGAAGAATAAAATTGAATCCATATCTCATACCATATACAAAAATCAACTCAGGATTAAATATTTAAACATAAGATCTGAAACTATAAAACTTTTGGAAAAGCCGGGTGCGGTGGCTCACGCCTGTAATCCCAGCACTTTGGGAGGCCAAGGCGGGCGGATCACAAGGTCAGGAGATCGAGAACATCCTGGCTAACACGGTGAAACCCCGCCTCTACTAAAAATACAAAAAAAATTGCTGGGCGTAGTGGTGGGCGCCTGTAGTCCCAGCTATTCGGGAGGCTGAGGCAGGAGAATGGTGTGAACCCGGGAGGTGGAGCTGGCAGTGAGCCGAGATCACTCCACTGCACTCCAGCCTGGGCGATAGAGTGAAACTCCGTCTCAAAAGAAAAAAAACAAAAAAACTTACTTTTGGAAGAAAACATAGGGGAAACACCTCTTAACCTTGTTTTTGACAATGATTTTTTTTTTTTTTTTATATGACCTCGAAAGCATGGGCAACAAAAGCGAAAAGAGACAAATGGGATTTCACCAAACTAAAAAGCCTCTGAGCAGCAAAGAAAACAACAGAGTGAAGAGACAATCTATGCAATGGGGGAAAATATGCACAAACCATACATCTAATAAGAAGTTAACATCCAAAATATATACAAAACTCAACTCAATAGCAAGAAAACAACCCAATTAAAAAACAGGGAAAGAACCTGAATAGATATTTCTTAAGGAAGAATACAAATGGCTGCAAGTATATAAACAAATGCTCAACATCATTAACCATCAGGAAAATGCAAATCAAAACCACAATGACACTCATCTAAAAAGTAGAGGTGATAGGCCCGGTGCGGTGGCTCATGCCTGTAATCCCAGCACTTTGGAGGTTGAGGTGGGCAGATCACGAGGTCAGGAAATCGAGACCATCCTGGCTAACACGGTGAAACCCCGTCTCTACTAAAAATACAAAAAATTAGCCAGGTGTGGTGGTGGGCGCCTGTAGTCCCAGCTACTCGGGAGGCTGAGGCAGGAGAATGGCGTGAACCCGGGAGGCGGCGCTTGCAGTGAGCCGAGATTGCGCCACTGCACTCTGGCCTGGGCGACAGAGCAAGTCCCTGTCTCAAAAAAAAAAAAAAAAAAAAAAGAGTATAGGTGATATAAACACACACCTCTAACTTTGGGAAGCTTAATCATGATACATAAATTTCATAGTACTGTACCACCACAGGATTATAACAAGAATAACAAGAGCCAACTATGACAGGCATAGTTATAACCTCAAGTAATAATACATTTAATAGAGACATAATACAATAGTACAACTTACAACCTTTTTTTCTATTTCAAGGGTCTTTTGGCTTTATTGCTTGTCTATTTTCATACTTCTGAAATGCCTAAGGGGAAAAATCCAAAATATATAACAGATACACAAGGGCACTGTGGAATATGGGCGCTGCACCTGTTTACTGTCTCACTGGGGCTGGCGGTGGGGTGGAGAGTATACAAGGCACGCCTTTAGTGATGAACAATATAATTTTCTTTTATATATGGAAGTTACAGGCTAGTTGGGGTGGGTAGAGGGAGAGACACAAACAATAGGAAAATTTCAAATAATATGAACTGCTATGAGAAATATAAAGCAAGGTGACAAGATAGAATAAAATTGATGGGTGAATGTGGCCATTTTAAAAAGGGTGGTTAGAGAAAGCCTCATTGAAGATGTGACATTCAATCTGACACCTTTATGATAAGAAAGAATGAGCCATGCAAAATTCTGGGGGAAGAGCATTCTGGGCAGAGAAAACAAGGGCAAAGGCCATCAAATAAAAACAAGTTTGGTATGTTGAAGAACAGAAAGCAAGCCAATGTAACTAGAGCATAGAAAATGTGAGATGAATGTGGAGAGGAAGTATATATAGGCAGGGGGATTGGTTTTGGTAAAAAAAAAAAAAAAGGAAACTTTATTTTAATTGCAATAAGAAGTCATTGGAGGGTGATTTGCAACTTGGAGGATTAATTCAGAGCTATATAAATTATCTAAGAACATTGGATGCCACAGCTAGAACAGTTTCTGGAAGACTCAAACAAAAACATGACACAGAAAAAACATTAAGAGTGCTGTGAGCCATAGAGCTACATTGAAACTAGAGCTTAAGCCCTCATATCCAGATTCTACTTGTTAAGATACATCTTATACATTTAACTCATTAAGATACATCTACAATTAACTCAATCATTGTGACATGCACTGTTTTAGGCACCAGGGATACAGCTATGACGAATAAAATTCTTCTTAAATTCTAGGTTAAAGAATAAAGGAAATAAATATACTGTAACACTGAGCAGTTATTGAGGGTTTTAAAAAAATAATCTGGGCCAGGTGTGGTGGCTCATGCCTGTAATCCCAGCACTTTGGGAGGCCGTGGCAGGCAGATCATTTGAGGTCAGGAGTTTGAGACTAGCCTGGACAACATGGTGAAACCCCCGTTTCCACTAAAATACAAAAATTAGCTGGGCGTGGTGGTGGGCACCTGTAGTTGCAGCTACTCAGGAGACTGAGGCAAGAGAATAGCTTGAACCTGGGAGGCAGAGGTTGCAGTAAGCCAAGATCGTGCCACTGCACTCCAGCCTGGTGACAAAGCGAGACTCCGTTTCCAAATAAATAAATTAATAAATAAAATCTGTCTGTGCCAGGTGGCCCACGCCTGTAATCTCAGCGCTTTGGGCGGCCGAAGTGGGCAAATCACCTGAGGTTAGGGGTTTGAGACCAGCCTGGCCAATATGGTGAAACCCCATCTCTACTAAAAATACAAAAATTAGCCAGGTGTAGTGACCAGCTCCTGTAATTCCAGATATTCGGGAGGCTGAGGCAGGAGAATCACTTGAATCCGGGAGGCGGAGTTTGCAGTGAGGCGAGATGGCACCACTGCACTACAGCCTGGGTGACAGAACGAGTCTCCATCTCAAAAAACAAAAACAAAACAAAACAAAACAAAACAAAAATCTATGGTCCTTGCTAGTATTTCAACTTTACAACATGTCAGCATTATTTATCAATTGCGATAGCCCTACAACCTAGTAAAATGCTTCATGCATAGTAGATACTCAATAATTCTCAAACCGAATTGAGCAAGATTAATATGTTAGCTCTAATCTGACTGATATACAATATTCTATTTTGTGAATGTATCTCCTTTAAAAAAAGAAACTCTGTGTCCTATTTTTGATAAATATATTGGGAAACCGTTTTTTTCCCAAAAAGAGTTTTTTGTTTTTTTTTTTTAGGGCTTTAATATATTAATCACTACATTATCTTTATTCTGTGTCATGCCTTATACCTTAAGCATATGATTTAATTCTCTATGGCATATATCTATTTTGGACTTAAATTATATGAAGTCAGTTAAATCCACAATTTTTTCTAAAGAATTTATTTTCACAGTCACCTAAGTATGCCCTATTTTGTTTTTGCACATCATACAGAAAGTCCTGAAATGTATAACCTTTGTCCTTTTCCATTTTCAGCTATACGTCCTATAAGAAAAAATAAAACTATTTTTCAATTATTGCGGAAGGCAGTTTAAAATGCTGTTGTATTTTGATCTTTTGCTGGCCTTTTCCTTCACTCTCTGTTCTCCAGGTCAGAACTATGAACAGTTCCCCAAAAGTACCACGGTCTGTTTCATGGTTCCCATTCAACACTGGGATGTCTTTTCTGTCTTCTTACCCTCCCTCCTAGGTAATTTGTCTTCAACTTTCAGACCTCAACTAAACTTTACCTCTAAAACTCTTTTTTGACCTCCCGTATCTGGTTAGTTGCTTGTGTTTTTCCTATTACCAGCACTATCACATGCCATTGTAATTTCTCTATTTATTCTCAACTTCTTTTATAGACTATCAATCAACTCCCTGAGGACTGGGACTAGTTGGGACAGTTCCAACTCTACCTCTTAACCCAATGACTACCCAATAAGGGACCCTTAATAAAAATACATTGAATGAATGAATAAATGAATAAATTAGCTGTCATTTTTCCAAGGCAAATTGTAATTTAATTTGTTCTTATCATCTGGCATATTAAAAAAGGGGGTCTTTGTTCATAATTTGTGACTTTCCCAGTCTCCTGAGTTCTATTTTTGTGACTCTCTTTTATTTTATATAGTTTGATACTTAGCATGTTACTTCAGAACAACATAGCTTTTAAGTCTGTGATAGAAAAGAAAGAGAAGACAATCTAGTATTGTTATAAATCTGCCCTTAGGACCTATTTCTCAGGAAAAGCAGACAGGAATGAGTAGTGGTTGAGGATCTAAGAGCAGGCGGTGTCATTATAAAAACAAGAACAGGGCATCATTTCCACATTCACTTTCATTCCTCTGATATTCCTGCTCGCAAAAGCTCTGGCTTGATTGTTGACAGTCAACGAGTGAGAACTGTGGTTTCTATTGCCTTTATACAGAAAATCAGTGTGGCTGTATAAGAAGGGGTGAGAAATGGTGTTTCCTCTCATGAATAAAAACTATGTATCCTGATGTTGCTGACAAAGAGCTGAAGTTACTAAACCAATGATACACTCTCAGGGAAATGTACGTGAAAAGATACTTACTATTTTTTCTTTCTTTTCTCCCCCCTCCCCTTGCTCTTTCCAGCCAATTCAACTGAAGGAACCAGGAACTGAGGAGGAAGGAAGTAATTGACATTCAAAGCCTCTATTTTTAGACACCTTTACACATCCCTTTGCTTCTAACTAGCAAGGATTTTTCCAAACAAGCTTTTAATTAGCAGGTGAGTTTAATTGATATGTGGGTTTCTCAGAAGGGGAAAGGACTTCAGTGTGGAGAAGGAGGGAGGAGGAAACTCCATCACTCTCACTCACAATAGAAGGACCATTAATTCATTTGCACCTGGATGTTTTAAAGGATCAATTTACTGTAGCAAAGAAAGAAGGCAGAGAATCAAAAGGTTGGAATCTGTCAGACAAGAACAGAGGCACTATAATTTAACATGCTAGGCGGATGATTTAGAACTTGGAAAAATATTGCTACCAACGTCCAAATACAGAAACTAACCTATTTGCATATAGTCAAGTTCTGTCCAAGTGCTGAGAAAAGAGTCATGTTTCAAAACCAATGAAGTTAATTTTTAAAAAAATTTTAGTCTGCAGAAAAGTTAAAAAAATACATATTAAAGTCACTGTTATTGATCTTAAAGGGGGAGTGCTTCATTAATGTACCTAAATGGTGATTTTAACTCACAAAGACGTTTTAAAAGTTTCATCCAAAGTAAATAGTCTGCTTTCTTGTCGGGGGAAGAGAAGGTGGATATTCTGTGTCCAATTTTGCAAAATGAGTGCTTGCAGGAACCATATGAAGGTATATACATCATGAATCAGAAAACCATTGGTTGCATGTAATAGAGAAAAATACTAAGGAAAGCAGAAAACCAAAAGAATAAATTTAATACATATTGGCTATCCTCACAATCACATGAATGGCTGAGTAATCAGGCCTCACAAAAAGGTAAGAATTAATGCAGCTCTGAAATCTAGAAAACAGAAACCAGTAGAGAATCCCCTGAGGCATCAGCCATCAGAATGACTCAGCACTTACCCTTTTATTTCCTATTGTTATTTAGATGGAAATCCCCAATTCCCAGATCTGACTGGTCTAGCTTGATTCATACAGCCATTTATTGACAAAGGAGGTAACGTTCTTCAGTCCTACCGATATTTGGTGGGGGAGAAATAGTTCAAGTAAAAAAATTCAGGAGGCTGATGCACATTTTGATCTACTCTAAAGCTGTATATATGTGTATAAACACATGCATATAACATACAACCTACACATGTATATGTAGGTATATACTTCATCACAAAATTGTAATTATCAAATTTTCGTCTGCTATTCCAGCACCCATGCTTCCTGTCTGTTGTAGTGTGATTACAGGTGTTGAATGGGCATGGTGAAGCTCTGCACACGAGCACTGTTGAAGTGCAGATTCTCCATCAGCCAGAGTGGAAGTCTGTGTTCCAAAGGAAGAAAATTCTCATTCGACTCCCTGCAGCTAGGATCCATAAAAAAAAAATGGCTGCACTTTCACCCTTTAAGATGCCTTTTCAGATTATTTGATATTTATTCTTTAAAAAGCCTTAAATAATAGCTTGGACCCTGCTGAGTTCACCATAGAACTGTCAGAGACCTGTATTTATTAGACAAATGGTAGTTACATGAAACACAGAGTCCTAAGAGAGAAGCAGGTTACATCAACATCTCCTACCCCTAAATTTCTGCTTTCATGATGGACCCAAACCGAGACACTTAGTATTATTCTAATAGAGAGTCATTCTTTGTTCGTATTAGGAAGGGGTAATTTATTATTTAAGAATGATCCACCCTCTTCAGGATAAATTTCAGGGATTCTTAATACTTATCTTGAAAACTACGTTTGTTTTTCTTTATTAGGAAAAAGAAGAATGAGAATGTTTTGAGAAACTATTGCCTGACCTTATGGTTAATCCCAGTGTTTTCTGATGGAAATGCATTTCTGTCTTGGGCATAATATTTAAATTCATAAATTGGGTAACTTGGCTCACGTATAGGCACTTTGGATATTTGTAAGAGAAACCTGAAGAGAATATCATATCCAATTACAGTTCTGCCTTGTATGATTTGTGGTCTTTTATATGCTTCTCTGGAATGTTAGCAATGCAAGCTCTCACAGCAAGCAGCTACCCGAGTGTAGTGTGTGCCGACGATAGGAAAGTAATGAAAATAAGAACCCTTGAATGCTGTAATTGGTGATCCAACCTCCTAGACTACTGAAAATTAATTGGCCAGATGTTCCCTACCCAACTGTAATGGGGGATAATGTAGGAGACTGAGTTTTCAACCTTCCCCAGGTGTGCACATTTGAGCAGAGAAAAATGATTATGAGTGACATGCTGACAGGTGCAGTGCACATGTTCCACAGTGCCCTTGTGGATCTGTTATATATTTAGGATTTTTCCCCAGAGGCACTTCAGCAATATGAAAATAGACAAAGAACAAAACCAAAAGACCCTTAAGATAGAAAGAAAGCTTGGAAGTTGTGAATATTATATTATGCATATATTAATTGTATTATTATCTTAGGTTACATCTATTCCTGTCACTGTTAGCTGTTACTATGTTTATGTGCCAAACACTGTATTAAGCAATTTTAGAGGTGGCTTCTTATATCATCTTTATTTTTTACATACATCAACTGATGTTCAGAGAGATAGAGTCAATCTGTCACAATTACACAGAAAGTAAGAGAATAGATCTTGAGGCTGTAATATCAGAGCTTGTGGGCCTTATCTACTAAGCTGTATAGTCTCCAAAAGGGCAGATTTGTTCACCTCTCCAAGCCACAGTCACTTTGGTAAGTCCATTACTTGTATTATCTCATTTAATTCTTACAACCACCAAGAGAGTTACAAATTACTTTCCCCATTTCACAGAACAAGACACGGATGCTATAAGAGTATGATGAACTTGACCAAGGTCACATGCTATTACAGAACAGAGAAGGTGCTCAAATCTAGTTTTCTCTGACTCCAAAGCCCAGGTCTTAATCACAATGAAGCAGTGCTACAGAAAGGATATGTTTTTTGGATATGAAAATATAGCATCATTCCTTTAAGTCTGACTTTTAAAATTGTCGTTATTCACATGTTGACAGTCACAACAAAAACAATTAGGTCTCCATCCTCTCCTACGCAACGTTTTCTTTTCTTCAGTTTTGAATGGCGCGCAAAGCACCCCCTGATTAGACCATGAAATTGCCCTCAAGAACTATTTAGAAAGAAAATGTTGTTCGTCTAATAAAACAGCACAGCTGTCTCAAAGAGCTTTTAATCCATCTTTTTAAAAGATGTGGACTTTCTACAATAATGTCGCCCCCATTTGTCTTCTATGAAAGAAGATATTTCAAAACCAGGAACACCTATCATAATAAACCATTAAGATGACTCTAGCATTTCAGTGTATTTTTAGAATTTCATATTTCACCAAATGTTGTTATATATAATTCATGTAGTGGGATATGATGGGATTTGACAGTTATCTCATTTGTGAAGAAGGACCAAATAACTCATTGTCCCACATCCACAAATAAATTATTCTTGTCCCCAAGCATGAGACTGTTTGTTAGTTTCCTCACCTTAATGGATTTTGTTTTCTACATAATACTTTTTGCAGAAGACCGTGGCCCTAAACATATATTGGGCTATTGTGACAGAATGAAATTTCTGAAAATTAGCCTCATAGATCTAAAAATGAAGCATTAACAAAATAGTCTCTACTTCTAGAAGTAAAAAGAAGCCCCAAGTGAAAATTGTTTCATAGGATTTTATTCAGTGTTTCTGTCACTTGTCAAACATGTGAAGAGAAAGCTTAAGTTTTTCCTGCTCTGTGAGTGGATACCATCTGTTTTACCTCAAGAAGGGTCTAGAGTTCTACTCTTCTTCATTTCATCCATTTCAAAGGGTCCCACATTGGATTCTAACATTACAATGCTATAGTTGACTCTAGAACTTTCCAAAAATTAGATGCGTAGGTCTGAGTGTAATGCTTTGGTCCACAAGGCATTTAAAAAGCATACATGAGGCTGGGTGCAGTGGCTCACGCCTGTAATCCCAGCATTTTGGAAGGCTGAGGCGGGTGGATCATGAGGTCAAGAGATCAAGACCATCCTGGCTAACACAGTGAAATCTCGTCTCTACTAAAAATACAAAAAAAGAAAAAAACAAAAGCTGGGCATGGTGGCACAGGCCTGTAGTCCCAGGCACCCAAGAGGCTGATGCAAGAGAACCACTTGAACCCCGGAGGCGGAGGCTGCAGTGAGCAGAGATCATGCCACTGCACTCCAGCCTGGGTGACAGTGCAAGACTCCATCTCAAAAAAAAAAAAAAAAGTATACATAAATATAATTAAATGAAAATTTTTCCTAATTAAATTACATCAATATGTTGCATATGTGCCTCACTGAATTTTGACTGTGTTTTCACATTTTGTTCTTCATAATCGTGCATATTTCTTACGGCTTTTAATTTTACCTGGTGTGAATAATAGTTTAGGGTATCCTAGTTGATCAGCTTCCTCGGGGACAGATGTTTCCTATTCTTTTTATTCTCAATTTATTGGCTATTCATAAAAACACTCGATAACTCTTTTTCAAATTGAAGTAAGATTACCTTAATGCTGTTTGAGAAACAGAAACAGTACTGAGTTGCCTCCTTAAGGGTAAACGTGAATTGTAGAAGGAGAAGAAGGTGGCTAGTAAGGAAGCATTTCGAGGGAATACTAACTTGCAACTTCACTGTTCTTATTCTTGGGAAGTTTTCCATGGGAAATTGTGCCATAATACATTTTTATGTCTTTTATCATAAAATGTTTAATGTCTCATCATAAAAAATTCCAAGCAGGTATTTATAGACGACTAAAGGTACATATTCATATTTTGATCATAAACAGTCAATATATACTATGTAAGTAATATAGGAAGAGCACTTAAATTTACAATTATACATGTTTAAGCTAGCACAAAATGACTTACTTGGTCAAGACATTATCACATATTTATATGTTTATTATTGTACTTATATATCATAATCCAGTTATAATAGATAGATAGATGTAGCATGTGTGTGTATTCCATTTACTAAAAGGGTGTGTGTGTGTATGTGTGCAAATAACACTTGTGGCATCAGGAAGCATGGAAAACTTAGCTCTAACCTTTTCTGAGGATCTATATACAGCAGAGGAGAAAAACATATCTAGGTATCAGCAATAACCACACCTCGGCTGGGCTTCCTGGATTTCGATGTCATCTGAGTGCAAAGCTAATAGTAATTCCAAAAGTTAGATGGCCACTGGCCTCTACTAACAGTGCCCCAGAAGGTATTTTTTAAAGCCCACTGCAATTGAGAGTTTTAAAGAGGTGAGAGGATCCTAGTAATATCCTTTTTTTTATTTTTTAATTTTTTTTATTATTATACTTTAGGTTTTAGGGTACATGTGCACAATGTGCAGGTTTGTTACATATGTATCCATGTGCCATGTTGTTTTGCTGCACCCATTAACTCATCTTTTAGCATTAGGTATATCTCCTAATGCTGTCCCTCCCCCTCCCCCCACCCCACAACAGTCCCCCGAGTGTGATGTTCTCCTTCCTGTGTTCATGAGTTCTCATTGTTCGATTCCCACCTATGAGTGAGAACATGCGGTGTGTGGTTTTTTGTCCTTGCGATAGTTTACTGAGAATGATGTTTTCCAGTTTCATCCATGTCCCTACAAAGGACATAAACTCATCATTTTTTATGGCTGCATAGTATTCCATAGTGTATATGTGCCACATTTTCTTAATCCAGTCTAATCGTTGTTGGACATTTGGGTTGGTTCCAACTCTGCTATTGTGAACAGTGCCGCAATAAACATATGTGTGCATGTGTCTTTATAGCAGCATGATTTATAGTCCTTTGGGTATATACCCAGTAATGGGATGGCTGGGTCAAATGGTATTTCTAGTTCTAGATCCCTGAGGAATCGCCACACTGACTTCCACAATGGTTGAACTAGTTGACAGTCCCACCAACAGTGTAAAAGTGTTCCTATTTCTCCACATCCTCTCCAGCACCTGTTGTTTCCTGACTTTTTAATGATGGCCATTCTAACTGGTGTGAGATGGTATCTCATTGTGGTTTTGATTTGCATTTCTCTGATGGCTAGTGACGATGAGCATTTTTTCATGTGTTTTTTGGCTGCATAAATGTCTTCTTTTGAGAAGTGTCTGTTCATGTCCTTCGGCCACTTTTTGATGGGGTTGTTTGTTTTTTTCTTGTAAATTTGTTTGAGTTCATTGTAGATTCTGGATATTAGTCCTTTGTCTGATGAGTAGGTGGCCAAAATTTTCTCCCCTTCTTTATTAGACGATGGGGTTTTCTAGATATACAATCATGTCATCTGCAAACAGGGACAATTTGACTTCCTCTTTTCCTAATTGAATACCCTTTATTTCCTTCTCCTGCCTGATTGCCCTGGCCAGAACTTCCAGCACTATGTTGAATAGGAGTGGTGAGAGAGGGCATCCCTGTCTTGTGCCAGTTTTCAGAGGGAATGCTTCCAGTTTTTGCCCATTCAGTATGATATTGGCTGTGGGTTTATCATGGATAGCTCTTATTATTTTGAGATACGTCCCATCAATACCTAATTTATTGAGAGTTTTTAGCATGAAGGGTTGTTGAATTTTTGTCAAAGGCCTTTTCTGCATCTGTTGAGATAATCATGTGGTTTTTGTCTTTGGCTCTGTTTATATGCTGGATTACATTTATTGATTTGCGTATGTTGAACCAGCCTTGCATCCCAGGGATGAAGCCCACTTGATCATGGTGGATAAGCTTTTTGATGTGCTGCTGGATTCGGTTTGCCAGTATTTTATTGAGGATTTTTGCATCAATGTTCATCAAGGATATTGGTCTGAAATTCTCTTTTTTGGTTATGTCTCTGCCAGGCTTTGGTATCAGGACGATGCTGGCCTCATAAAATGTGTTAGGGAGGATTCCCTCTTTTTCTATCGATTGGAATAGTTTCAGAGGGAATGGTACCAGTTCCTCCTTGTACCTCTGGTAGAATTCGGCTGTGAATCCATCAGGTCCTGGACTCTTTTTGGTTGGTAAGCTATTGATTATTGCCACAATTTCAGAGCCTGTTATTGGTCTATTCAGAGATTCAACTTCTTCCTGGTTTGGTCTTGGGAAGGTGTATTTGTCGAGGAATTTATCCATTTCTTCTAGATTTTCTAGTTTATTTGCATAGAGGTGTTTGTAGTATTCTCTGATGGTAGATTGTATTTCTGTGGGATCGGTGGTGATATCCCCTTTTTCATTTTTTATTGCATCTATTTGATTCTTCTCTCTTTTCTTCTTTATTAGTCTTGCTAGCAGTCTATCAATTTTGTTGATCTTTTCAAAAAAACCAGCTCCTGCATTCATTAATTTTTTGAAGGGTTTTTTGTGTCTCTATTTCCTTCAGTTCTGCTCTGATTTTAGTTATTTCTAGCCTTCTGCTAGCTTTTGAATGTGTTTGCTCTTGCTTTTCTAGTTCTTTTAATTGTGATGTTAGGGTGTCAATTTTGGATCTTTCCTGCTTTCTCTTGTGGGCATTTAGTGCTATAAATTTCCCTCTACACACTGCTTTGAATGTGTCCCAGAGATTCTGGTATGTTGTGTCTTTGTTCTCATTGGTTTCAAAGAACATCTTTATTTCTGCCTTCATTTCGTTATGTACCCAATAGTCATTCAGGAGCAGGTTGTTCAGTTTCCATGTAGTTGAGTGGTTTTGAGTGAGTTTCTTAATCGTGAGTTCTAGTTTGATTGCACTGTGGTCTGAGACACAGTTTGTTATAATTTCTGTTCTTTTACATTTGCTGAGGAGAGCTTTACTTCCAACTATGTGGTCAATTTTGGAATAGGTGTGGTGTGGTTCTGAAAAAAAATGTATATTCTGTTGATTTGGGGTGGAGAGTTCTGTAGATGTCTATTAGGTCCACTTTGTGCAGAACTGAGTTCAATTCCTAGATATCCTTGTTAACTTTCTGTCTCGTTGATCTGTCTAATGTTGACAGTGGGGTGTTGAAATCTCCCATTATTATTGTGTGGGAGTTTAAGTCCCTTTGTAGGTCACTCAGGACTTGCTTTATAAATCTGGGTGCTCCTGTGTTGGGTGCATATATATTTAGGATAGTTAGCTCTTCTTGTTGAATTGATCCCTTTACCATTATGCAATGGCCTTCTTTGTCTCTTTTGATCTTTGTTGGTTTAAAGTCTATTTTATTAGAGACTAGGATTGCAACCCCTGCCTTTTTTTGTTTTCCATTTGCTTGATAGATTTTCCTCCATCCCTTTATTTTGAGGGTAAGTGTGTCTCTGCACGTGAGATGGGTTTCCTGAATACAGCATACTGATGGGTCTTGACTCCTTATCTGGTTTCCCAGTCTGTGTCTTTTAATTGGAGCATTTAGCCCATTTACATTTAAAGTTAATATTGTTATGTGTGAATTTGATCCTGTCATTGTGATGTTAGTTGGTTATTTTGCTCGTTAGTTGATGCAGTTTCTTCCTAGCCTTGATGGTCTTTACAATTTGGCATGTTTTTGCAGTGGCTGGTACCGTTTGTTCCTTTCCATGTTTAGTGCTTCCTTCAGGAGCTCTTTTAGGGCAGGCCTGTTGGTGACAAAATCACTCAGCATTTGCTTGTCTGTAAAGTATTTTATTTCTCCTTCACTTATGAAGCTTAGTTTGGCTGGATATGAAATTCTGGGTTGAAAATTCTTTTCTTTAAGAATGTTGAATATCGGCCCCCACTCTCTTCTGGCTTGTAGAGTTTCTGCCGAAAGATCAGCTGTTAGTTTGATGGGCTTCCCTTTGTAGGTAACCCGACCTTTCTCTCTGGCTGCCCTTAACATTTTTTCCTTCATTTCAACTTTGGTGAATCTGACAATTATATGTCTTGGAGTTGCTCTTCTCGAGGAGTATCTTTGTGGCGTTCTCTGTATTTCCTGAATCTGAATGTTGGCCTGCCTTGCTAGATTGGGGAAGTTCTCCTGGATAATATCTTGCAGAGTGTTTTCCAACTGGGTTCCATTCTCCCTGTCATTTTCAGGTACACCAATCAGACGTAGGTTTGGTCTTTTCACATAGTCCCAAATTTCTTGGAGGCTTTGTTCATTTCTTTTTATTCTTTTTTCTCTAAACTTCCCTTCTCGCTTCATTTCATTCATTTCATCTTCCATCACTGATACTCTTTCTTCCAGTTGATCGCATTGGCTACCGAGGCTTCTGCAATCTTCGCGTAGTTTTCAATACTTGGCTTTCAGCTCCATCAGCTCTTTTAAGCCCTTCTCTCCATTGGTTATTCTAGTTATCCATTTGTCTAATTTTTTTTCAAAGTTTTTAACTTCTTTGCTATTGTTTTGAATTTCCTCCCGTAGCTCGGAGTAGTTCGATCGTCTGAAGCCTTCTTCTCTCAACTCATCAAAGTCATTCTCCGTCCAGCTTTGTTCCGCTGCTGATGAGGAACTGCGTTCCTTTGGAGGAGGAGAGGTGCTCTGCTTTTTAGAATTTCCAGTTTTTCTGCTCTGTTTTTTCCCCATCTTTGTGGTTTTATCTACTTTTGGTCTTTGATGATGGTGATGTACAGATGGGTTTTTGGTGTGGATGTCCTTTCTGTTTGTTAGTTTTCCTTCTACGAGACAGGACCCTCAGCTGCAGGTCTGTTGGAGTTTACTAGAGGTCCACTCCAGACCCTGTTTGGCTAGGTGTCAGCAGCGGTGGCTGCACAACAGCGGATTTTTGTGAGACCACAAATTCAGCTGTCTGATAGTTCCTCTGGAAGTTTTGTCTCAGAGGAGTACCCGGCCGAGTGAGGTGTCAGTCTGTCCCTACTGGGGGGTGCCTCCCAGTTAGGCTGCTCGGGGGTCAGGGACCCACTTTAGGAGGCAGTCTGTCCGTTCTCAGATCTCCAGCTGCGTGCTGGGAGAACCACTACTCTCTTCAAAGCTGTCAGTCAGACAGGGACATTTAAGTCTGCAGAGGTTCCTACTGAATTTTTGTTTGTCTGTGCCCTGCCCCCAGAGGTGGAGCCTACAGAGGCAGGCAGGCCTCCTTGAGCTGTGGTGGGCTCCACCCAGTTCGAGCTTCCTGGCTGCTTTGTTTACCTAAGCAAGCCTGGGCAATGGCGGGCGCCCCTCCCCCAGCCTCGCTGCCGCCTTGCAGTTTGATCTCAGACTGCTGTGCTAGCAATCAGTGAGACTCCGTGGGCATAGGACCTTCCGAGCCAGGTGCGGGACACAATCTCCTGATGTGCCATTTTCCAGGCCTGTTGGAAAAGCGCAGTATTAGGGTGGGACTGACCCGATTTTCCAGGTGCCGTCTGTTACCCCTTTCTTTGACTAGGAAAGGGAACTCCCTGAGCCCCGCGCTTCCCGATTGAGGCAATGCCTCACCCTGCTTAGGCTCGCGCACAGTGCACTTCACGACTGTCCTGCACCCACTGTTTGGCACTCCCCAGTGAGATGAACCCAGTACCTCAAACGGAAATGCAGAAATCACTCATCTTCTGTGTCGCTCAGGCTGGGAGCTGTAGACCGGAGCTGTTCCTATTCGGCCATCTTGGCTCCACCCCAGTAATATCTTTTTAATAACACTTGTGAGATAGTCAATTTGTAAACCACTAGGCCATTTTGCTTTAATTTTGGTTAGTTTTCAGTAATCAGATGATTAGGAGAAATATACAAGCAGGGATTCTTCAACAGATTCCACGAAGTGTAGTTGTTTACTTGGACATACAGTAGTCCACAGAATTCTCCTGCTTACTGCATTCAAAATTTAACATCAAGAGTGAAAGGTGGAACATTTCACAGATAGGATTAGAGGAAGACCCACAATCAAAGCACTTCAGGCAGGATGGCGAACACATTTTGTGTATCTTTTTTTTTTTTGAAACTGAGTCTCACACTGTTGCCCAGGTTGGAGTGCAATGGCGGGATCTCAGCTCACTGCAACCTCTGCCTTCCAGGTTCAGCGATTCTCCTGACTCAGCCTCCCTAATAGCTGGGATTACAGGTGCCTGCCACCATGCCTGGCTAATTTTTTGTATTTTTAGTAGAGACGGGGTTTCACTATGTTGACCAGGCTGATCTCGAACGCCTGACCTCATTGTCCACCTGCCTCGGCCTCCCAAAGTGCTGGGATTACAGGCGTGAGTGACCATGCCCGGCCCACATTTTGTGTATCTTGAAAGCGCTAATTCCTCTAGCAGGTATTTTATATACTTCAGGTCCTTTAACTCTTATGGTCATCCTTTGAGGTAAACTGGTTGTCTTCTGTTTCCAGGCAAGGAAACTGAAATTCAGTGTGATTTAGTGACTTGCCAATACATTTACTGCTAGGGAGCCTTTCTTTCACCATCAGAGTTGGAGACAGGCATCCCTGTAATATAATCACTAGTTTACTGTACCCCTGCTCCTCGAACTTAAGCTCCATGAGGATTGGAAATTTGTTTATATTATTAATTATTATATTTCCAAAGCTTGGTAGATTCATGACATCTATTCAACAAATATTTATTGAGTGCCCAATATATGCTGAACACTAAAAAAAAAAAAGCAAACGATAGTGTAGTGGGGAAAGACAAATAATAAGATAAAAACAATGTAAAAATGTATAGAATGTTAGATGGAGAAAGGCACTAGGGAAGGGGTAAGGAGAGAGTGGCTAGGGAAGTCCTTGCTGAGAAAGTGACAGTGGAACCAAGACCTGGCGGAAGGAGGCAAAGTGGGGAGCTATGAGGATAGATCAAAGTGAAAAGCATCCCAGGCAGAGGGCACAGCGAGTTTGTAGGTATGAGGTGGAAATGAACCTGGCATGTCCAAGTATAGCAAGGAAGCCAGTGTGGCTGGGGAGGAATGAATTAGAGGAGAGTAGTAGGGTATACGATAAGATAAGCAGTGGGTGGAAGAGAGGGAAGAAGACCTTCTAGGCCCTTATAGGCCAATATATGACCCTGGCTTTGGGGGATGAGAAGCCAATGAAGAGTTTGAACAAAAAGGATGACATGACTTGATTTACCTCTTTGTAAGATGATCACATTGCCATATTGAGAAGACACTTAAAGAGGTCAAAAACAGAACCAGGAGGTGGGAAGTTTGGAAAGCATTGAAAGAATTCGGACACACATAATCATATTCAACTTAAATGAGGTGGAGAAACAGTGAAGGTGGTAGGAAGTAGTGAGCTGGGCTGGGCACGGTGGCTCACGCCTGTAATCCCAGCACTTTGGGAGGCCAAGGCAGGCGGATCATGAGGTCAGGAGATCGAGGCCAACATGGTGAAACCCCATCTCTACTAAAAAATACACAATTTAGCTGGGTGTGGTGGTGCGCACCTGTAATTCCAGCTACTCGGGAGGCTGAGGCAGAAGAATCACTTGAACCGGGGAGGCAGAGGTTTCAGTGAGCCGAGATCATGCCACTGCACTCCAGCCTGGCGTCAGAGCAAGACTCCTTCTCAAAAAAAAAAAAAAAAAAAAAAAAGTAGTGAGCTTCTGGATATATTCTGAAAGTAAAGCTCACAACATGGTGTTTGATGTGGGGCATGAGTGTGCTAGGCAAGTCAGGGGTGACCTGAGGTTTTTGGCCTAAGAAAGTGGAAAGATGGAGGCACCATCAACTGCAACACAATATGTTTTGGGGGAAAGATCTAATGTTGAGTTTGGGGCATGATACATTTGAGATGCGTATTAGACTCCCACCTGAGATCCTAGGTTGGCAATTAGATAGCAGAGCCTTCTAGAGTCCATGGGAGAGTTTGGAGCTTGGGATATAAATATGATGTCATTAGTGTACAGATAGTATCCAAAGCACGGGACTGGGTGAAATCTCCACGGGAATGAGTGAAAGTTTCATTCCTAGTGGACACTTTTAAATAATCTGTAAATGAATAAATGAATACATGCAACAAAGGTAAGATTGGAAGAAACCTAGTTTGTTTAACACCAGAGCTGTGTGTAGATCAAAGTTTTTACTTGTCATCAACAGAAAGTCTCCCTGGCTATTTCAAACAACCCCCCTGAAAAACAGCAAAAAATATTTATTTTAAAAAGATATTGAGGAACTCATAGAATATTGTTTTGAAAACTAGAAACCAGGCTTAAATGCTACATAACAGAAACAAGACCTACAATTACTACACAGACATTTTGAAAAATAGCAACATATCAGCTTTAGCCACAGAATGAGAATGATGATGGTCATCGTGATAGTTGAAATTAAGGAAAAGGGGATCATTTTTAATGGACACTTACTATGTGACAGATAATTTTTTTTTTTTTTTTTTTTTTTTGAGACAGAGTCTTGTTCTGTCACCAGGCTGGAGTGCAGTGGCATGATCTCGGCTCACTGCAACCTCCAACTCCCTGGTTCAAGCGATTCTCCTGCCTCAGCCTCCCAAGCAGCTGGGATTACAGGCATGCACCACCATGCCCAGCCAATTTTCGTATTTTTAGTAGAAACACAGTTTCACCATGTTGGCCAGGATGGTCTCAATCTCTTGACCTCGTGATCTGCCCGCCTCGGCCTCCCAAAATGCTCGGATTATAGGCGTGAGCCACTGCACCTGGCCAGATAATGATTTTTAATCATGATGGGTAATTCATTTTAATGAATGCCTGCTATGTTATTGTGTAGCTCATTTAATCCTCACACCACTTTGTGAAATGTGTATTTTTATCATTATTATTTTGAGATAGGGTCTTGCTCTGTCACCCAGGCTGGAGTGCGGTGACACAATTACAGCTCACTGCGGCCTCCACTTCCCAGGCTCAGGTGATCCTTCAACCTCAGCTTCCTGAGTAGCTGGGACTACAGCCGTGTGCCACCATGCCTGGCTAATGTTTTTTAAAAAATGTTTGTACAGATGTGGGGGTCTCAGTATGTTACCAAGGCTGGTCTTGAACTCCTGAGCTCAAGCAATCTTCCCTCCTCGGCCTCTAAAGGTGCAGGATTACAGGTGTGAGCCACCATGCTCAGCTGTGATATTATTGCTCTCACTTTATAGATAAAGAAACCGAGGGTCAGAGGGAATAAGTCATTCTTCCATGTCACGCAGACGGTGAGCACCAGATTTGCTTCTTTCCATTTTACCAGATTGCCTTCCCAAAGCAAAAATAGGCTCAGCATTTCATAAAAAGCCTCATTTTTTTTCCCGGAACATTGTGAAGTAGGCAGGGCTGATGGTTTATTCCTGTTTAATAAAAAGGAAAACGAGGCCGGGCGCGGTGGCTCTCGCCTGTAATCCCAGCACTTCGGGAGGCTGAGGCGGGCAGATCACGAGGTCAGGAGATGGAGACCATCCTGACTAACACGGTGAAACTCTGTCGCTACTGAAAATACAAAAAAATTAGCCTGTAGTCCCAGCTACTCGGGAGGCTGAGGCAGGAGAATGGCGTGAACTCGGGGGGCAGAGCTTGCAGTGAGCCCAGATAGCGCCACTTCCCTCCAGCCTGGGCGACAGAGGGAGACTCCCTCTCAAAAAAAATAAATAAATAAATAAATAAAACACGAAAGTTACGAAAGTAAAAGTTAAATAACCTGGCCACCTGGACAATCTCTAAAAGCAGGTAAGATATGAGATTTAACTCACTATCTCTGTGTGACTTAGTGCTCTCGCCACCACTCGGAACTGAGTTTAGCAAAACTAATGCTGGTCTTAATGAAAACATCTTGACTTTATTCTTTTGGAAAGGGTCTTTACAGTTTATTGATTGCCTTCAATCACTAAAATATGTGAATGTACTAAACACCTGTATTTATTGATTGTACAGTTGGAGTTCTTTGACAATCTAATGGTATCTCTTTATGTATTTCTGCCCGACTTAAATCCTAATTGCGATAGCATTTCCCCCAAGTAACACATAATTGCTAATAATTTTCACTTTTCACTTGATTTTTATTTGATGTTTTTTCCTTAATTGCTTTCTCCCTTCCCTCAAACCACTCTTGTTTGGAAACAAGGAACTATCTCCCCTCACTCAGCTTCTCTCACTCTGATGTAGACAATCAATCTGTCTTGTCAATACCATATTTCTCTGCCCGCTTTGTCATATATTGTTGTATTGGATTGTCTTTCACTTTATTTCTCTGGTCCTTTTTCTTTTGAATCTTTAAAAATTTATTTCTCCCAACTGAATCATTTCAGTTCCGAGGAATGAGATTTTACTTGCTTTTTCTCTCACATGTTATGTTTATCATGAGATTAACATCTTTATTTTTTGGTTCCGAAGACTCTTGAACATTCTCTCCCAGTCATTTTTATTTTCTTTCTTGTTTTTGTGGCTCTGTGTTGTTAACAGTTCTTCATGGCCTGCTCTCCACCTATCTTTTGGCTTGCCCTGTTTTCCTACATCAGCTTCTTGGGAGGTTTTATTCTTCAATTATTTTACATGATGATATCACAAATCTTTGCTACCAGGTACAGTCAAAGAATTATAACTCCTCTGTTCTGTTCCACTCTCTGCACATGTTTCTTAGTAAGCGGATAGTATCGGAAGAGGTTCCAATCTTACACTCTGCTTGTCCAGAGCTTATATTTATTTTTAAAAAGTACTTCAATCTAAAAGAAACTATATCTCAAAATAAGATTCAGGTTTATTCGCTGCTATTCAAGTGGTGTTTGCAACCCACAACCCATACCCATATTCTTCTGAGTAATTGCTTTGTACAGAGATATTTTAACTTTTTTTTTGGGGGGGGGGGGACGGTGTCGCCCTCTGTCACCCAGGCTGGAGTGCAACGGCACGACCTCGGCTCACTGCAAGTTCCGCCTCCCAGGTTCACACCATTCTCCTGCCTCAGCCTCCGGAGTAGCTGGGACAACAGGCGCGTGCCACCATGCCCAGCTAATTTTTGGTATTTTTAGTAGAGACAGGGTTTCACCGTGTTAGCCAGGATGGTCTCAATCTCCTGACCTCGTGATCTGCCTGCCTTGGCCTCCCAAAGTTCTGGGATTACAAACGTGAGTCACCGTGCCGGGCCTTAACTTTTGACTAATATTTTAAAAATTAAAAGTATAATAAGTGGATCCAGTAAACATCTTAATAGTATCAAGAAAATTAGGGTAGCAGTTGCCTATGTTGTACAGAGTTGAGCTTTGGAGGTAGACATGAGTTTGAATCCTGGTGTCACCTTTTTCCAGCATGTGATCTTCGGATACATTAATTCACTTTCCTCAGTCTTAAGTTCCTCTTTCCTTAAAAATCGGAATAATGGGTCGGGTGCAGTGGCTCATGCCTGTAATCCCAGCACTTTGGGAGACCGAGGCAGGTGATTCATGAGGTCAAGAGATTGAGACCATCCTGGCCAACATGGTGAAACCCCGTCTCTACTAAAAATACAAAAATTAGCTGCGTGTGGTGGAGCGCGCCTGTAGTCCCAGCTACTGGGAAGGCTGAGGCAGGAGAATGGCGTGAACCCGGGAGGTGGAGGTTGCAGTGAGCCGAGAGCGCACCATTGCACTCCAGCCTAGTGACAGAGCAAGAGTCTGTCTCAAAAACAAACAAACAAACCAGGATAATTATATCTGCTTTATGATATAGTTGAAGGATTAAGTAGTTTGTATTAGTCTTGTAGGGCTGTCATAATAAAGTATTTAAGCTGAGTGCCTTAAGCAATAGAAATTTATTCTCTCACCGTTCCAGAGGCTAAAAGTCCAAGATCAACATGTGGACAGGTTTGCTTTCTCCTGAGGCCTCCCTCTCTCTTTGGCTTGCAGAGAACTACCTTTTCCCAGTGTCTTCACATGGTAGTCCCGCCGACTGTGTATCTGTATCCTAATCTCCTGTACTTTCAAGGACATGGTCATACTGAAGGAGGCTCCACCCTAATACACTTATTTTACAGTCATCATCTCTTTAAAGGCCCTATTTCCTAACACAATCACATTATGAGGTACTGAGAGTTAGGACTTCAACATATGAATTTGGAAGGACACAAATCAACCCATAACACCTTCTATAAATATTTTTATTCAGCAGCTAACACACTGTACGTTCTTGATAGCTCTTAGCTATTGTTTTTACTATTTTATATAGAATGTCACTATTTCTAGTTTTTTTTTTTAATTTAGATCAAAAGTTTACTTAACTTCATGGAGTATTTAATGGTGGAGATAAGACACAATTCCTTATTCCTTATATGAGCCCTCGCAGATAACATCCTCCATAATTTTAGCTAAAATTAGCTAGTTAAGAGTACTACACAAGGAAGATTACCATAAATTAAGGCTTCAGGAAAATTAAACTCTAACTCTGAAAGTATTTGCCCACCTAGTCAATTCCATCTACATCCGAAACCTTTATTTTTCAGCCTGGCCTCCCTCTTGAGTTGCTGTTTTTCTGGATAACTGAAATTTGACATAGGCAATTACTTCAACTTCTACACATCAAAACATCCCAGGCCAGTCACCGGCCAAAGCAATGCTTGACTACATTTTCTAATATATGTCAATGGATCTCATTTTTTTCCTAAGTCCCGAAGCCATCCTGTAGCCTATCATGAAATCATTTATTCAGTCATGAGTTCTATCATTCAATCTCTGTCCTTGGTTTCTTTTTCTTTCTTTCTTTTTTATTTATTTATTTATTTTTTTTGAGACAGAGTCTCGCCTTGTCACCCAGGCTGGAGTGCAGTGGCTCGATCTCAGCTCACTGCAACGTCTGCTTCCTGGGTTCAGGTGATTCTCTCGCCTCAGCCTCCAGAGTAGCTGGGACTAGAGGTGCACGCTACCAGGCCTGGCTAATTTTTGTATTTTTGTAATCCCAGCACTTTGGGAGGCCAAGGCAGGTGGATCACCTGAGGTCAGGAGTTCGAGACGAGCCTGGCGAACATGGTAAAACCCTGTCTCTACTAAAAGTACAAAAATTAGCCAGGCGTGGTGGCATGCGCCTGTAATCCCAGCTACTCGGGAGGCTGAAGCAGGAGAATCATTTGAACCTGGGAGGTGGAGGTTGCAGTGAGCTGAGATCATGCCACTGCACTCCAGCCTGGGCAAGAGAGAGAGATTCCGCCTAAAAAAAAAAAAAAAAAAAAAAAATTCTTCTGCAGGTTTGTATATATAATAATCACATGAGATACATCTTCCCCATTCTGTAGATTATGAGAGATTTAAATGTTTTTTGTGGGTAATTTCACCTATCTTTGATTTCTGCCTTTCATGCTATTTTACAAGGTAAGCACTGTTTAATTTGGGACTCCATAGTCCCATTTCTCAACCACTTAGGTGGCCATTTACTAACTAAAGAATAAATCTTGAGTTTTTAAATTCTTATGCAATTCTTCAACCTCATCTTTTATCCCTCTACGGACCTTCAAGTGCAGCGCATCAGGCCTGCTCACTTTCCTGTGTTACAGACAGTGTTTCTGCTTTGAAACTTTGCCCCATCCCCTTTATCTGCAATCATGTCCCTCCATTTCCACCTAGAGAAGTCCTACCTATCTAGTAGCTTTCAGTTAATCACCCACAGCTGGAAATAGGCTCACTTTCCTCTGAACTGTAACACTTGGTTTCTAACACTTTTATCCCTTATCCCCACCATGTTCACCGTAGAAAAATGAGCAACGCAGAGAAACAAGAAAGGTAGGGATAAAAAAGAGAAAAAAAAAAAGACTCATTATCTCACCCTCAGAGACAACCACCATGAATGTTCAAGAATATGCCTTTCTTGATGTTTCCTCTTTTCATATACATCATCGTCTTCCTTGTCATAATTTAAAGAAGAAAAGTAGAAAATGCTATCATTATTTTCTTAGGTGCCAGATACTATGTTAAGATTTCACAGCCATTATATTCTTTAATCTTCACAACTACTGTATGAGTATCTTATTTTTATCTTCGTTTGATAGAAAAAGAAACCCAGAGGCCGCACGAGGTGGCTCACACTTGTAATCCTGGCACTTTGGGAGGCTAAGGTGAGCGTATCATTTGAGGTCAGAAATTCGAGACCAGCCTGACCAACATGATGAAACTCCATCTCTACTAAAAATACAAAAAAAATTAGCCATGCGTGGTGGCGCACACATATAATCCCAGCTACTTGGGAGGCTGAGGCTGGAGAATCGCTTGAACCTGGGAGGCAGAGGTTGCAGTGAGCCGAGATCGAGCCACTGTACTCCAGCCTAGGCAACAGAGTGAGACTCCATCTTCAAAGAAAAAAAAAAAAAAAGAAGAAGAAAAGAAACCTCGAGCTTAGAATGTTAGGCTAGTTTCCCAAGGTAACAAACCTACAGAGGCAGAAACTGGTAGAGTCCACGTTTGTTTTACTTCCTAGTCCTCAACCTTAACTGCAACACAATGCTGCCTGTATGTGTGTCTGCATGGGTGTTTGTGTGCATGTGTATGCTATTCGATAGAATTATAGCAAAATTATTTTTCCTCATATATAAAAAAAAACTTTAAAAAGACAATGGAAAAATGAAATCTGTAAGACTACAAGCCAAATTCTATATTAAAGTGTCCCTCTGAAAGGACAGACTCAAAATTACTCATAAGAATAATGATTATGGGCCAGGTGTGGTGGTTCACTCCTGTAATCCCAGCAGTTTGGGAGGCCAAGGCGGGCAGGTCACCTTAGGTCAGGAGTTTGAGATCAGCCTGGCCAACATGGTGAAACCCCGTCTCTACTAAAAATACGAAAATTAGCCAGGTGTGGTGGTGGGCGCCTGTAATCCCAGCTACTTGGGAGGCTGAGGCAGGAGAATCCCTTGAACCCGGGAGGCAGAGGTTGCAGTGAGCCAAGATCCCGCCACTGCACTCCAGCCTGAGTGACAGAGTGAGACTCCATCTCAAAAAAGAAAAAAGAAAAGAATAATGATTATGGTTTACATATATGTGATATATATGATGCTTACCACCTGCTAGGCAGTATTTTGAGTTCACTAACTCATGTAGCCTTCACAATAACTTTGTGGGAGAAGTACTATACCTGTTACTATTTTACAAATGTGCAAACTGAGAAACAGACAAGGGAAGTGACCCGCCCAAGGTCACAAGGCTATTGTGATGCCTCAGCCTACAAGAGAACATGACACTTTTCTATGTAGGACAATGATGTATATTTAACTTCCACCTTCTCACCTTCTGTCTTTGTACCTTTTATAACCACAGTATACTTACCTTGGCTGTAACATGATATTTAATATGTAATCAGCAACTCAAATTTGGGATGATTCTTGAGCCAGTTTTGTTTGCAGAAGCAGGGCGCTAACTTTAATTAACTTTAACTAGAACCGCTTGTAGCTCCATGTGAAAAGAGACACAAAAAGGCCCATTAACTCTGAACATCATTTCCGTGTTTCTGCTCTATATGCCCTCAAGATAGTACTTTTTCCCTGCTGTTCCTTGATTTTTGCCTCTTTTTTTCATTTTTTAAAATGTATTAGCACAGGGTGTTAGTGCAAAATTAGTCATGTATTTTCTATAGCCTTTTAGTTCACCTAAACACATTATTTCTGAGAAAATGGTAGAGAACTTTGAGGAATATTCTATTTTAATGGTTGAAAACCTTTCTTTTTAGGAATCCCTTCATCTAATTCATGGCTAAATTATTCGGTCTCAATTTTTTTTGAATCTGTGTGTGTGTGTTTTAAAGACATTCTCCTTAGCCAACTCTATTTCTTTTTTCTTTCTTTTTTTTTTTTTTTTTTCCAGACAGTCTCACTTTGTTGCCTAGGCTGTAGTGCATTGGCACGATCTTGGCTCACTGCAACCTCCGCCTCCCAGGTTCAAGCAATTCTCCTGTCTCAGCCTCCCAAGTAGCTGGGATTACAGTTGCGGGCCAGCACACCTGGCTAATTTTTGTATTTTTAGTAGAGACGGAGTTTCACCATATTGGTCAGGCTGCTCTTGAACTCCTGACCTCAGGTTATCCACCTGCCTCGGCCTCCCAAAGTGCTGGGATTTCCAGCGTGAGCCACCGTGCCCGCCCAGCCAACTCTATTTCTAAGACACTTGTTTTGAACACACTAACAGTAGACTCTCATTCTCGCTGTAACACATGCTTATCTGGTTAGGTAAGATTCAATGATCATTGCTAACGTTCAAATATTTACTGTGTCATAAAAACTTGCTACATGATTCCGCACACAAACATTTTCTGAAAACTAGCATTTGAAATTACTTTTTACTATTTTTGTGACTCTAGACTTTGAAGGAATGCTTCAATGACAGCTGAGGCGAGACATTTAGCAACGTCTGCCACTGTCCTCTTTGTATTCCGTGCCAGGCACAAGGACTCTTCTGTTGAAAGTTTTATCATGTACAAGGCTATTAACATTATGAGGATAGGCTGAAGCATGAATAAATCCTGAGACTTACTGATGATGTCATTACACTGGTCAATAAAATACATAGAGGCAAGGGCTTCCCACGATCTCAGGCTCGACCGAATCAGGATACACGAGCAATTAACTCTTTAATTAAGATGAATGGGTGACATTAGCCCTCCTTAAACTATGCTCGTCAGCATTTACAAGTATAAAAAGATAGATGCCTCCTTCCCAAGAAATGTAGGTTTTATTTTTCATTCATCGACACAGTCTCATTCTTCCTACTTTGTAAACAAAGTCACTGGAGTATTGGGACGGTCAGAGATATTTTAATGTGTTCCTTCCATCAGTCATATCTCTTACTATGAGAGGCTCCATATTGGAATGTATTAGGTGTTTTATGAAGCTAACTTTACCACTATTGTTATTGAACACAATTGCTTTGCCTTTCTCCCCAATGCACACAAAGAAGATTCATGTCAAAATCTCATAGAAAAAGATGAATGCAGCACAGCATGAAGACAGTATTTATCCGTTTGTTGTACTAACAACTGTCCATTGATATCCACTACTTTGCCAGTAACTTATTTCAAAATTGGAAATCTAGAGCTATATACTTGAGTTCTGCTGTGTCTCAAATTAGTCAGTCTCTTGACCCTACGCAAAAATGTCTCTGAACCTCTGTTTTCTCATTTGCAAAATTTGGTTGCTGGAGCAGTTGATCTCTTAATTCTTTTTCAGTAATATTTAACACAGTAAAAATGGACAGCAATGGTATGAATTATTGTAGGAACAAAGCGTCGAAACCAACCTTGTTTTAAGAGAAATAAAAGATGATTCATATGATTCATATATATAATTTAAAATTCTCTAATAGCCACATTTTTAAAGGTAGAATTAATTTTAACATTTCATTCAATGTATCCAAAATGTCATTCCAACAAGTAATCATATGTAGTTATATGATCTATTTTATGTATATTACAGATTTTATAATATTTGTTATACTATGTCTTTGAGATCCCAGCGCACACTTCAATTTAGACTAGTCTCATTTTGAGTGATCAAAAGCTACAAGTGGCTAATGGCTAATTTATTGGACAGCACACTTCGAATGTCAACAAATATGAAAACAAATACAACTATATCCTTTATTTGTCTGTTTTGACTAAATGTTTTGAGCAAAAATTTGTCAAATGTATGTTTTATTTATTTATTTATTTTTTAGATGGAGTCTCACCCTGTCTCTAAGACTGGAGTGCAGTGGTACGATCTTGGCTTACTGCAACCTCTGCCCGCTGTGTCCAAGCGATTCTTGTGCCTCAGCCTCCTGAGTAGCTGGAATTATAGGCGTGCACCACCACACCCAGCTAATGTTTTGTATTTTTAGTAGAGAAGAGGTTTTGCCATGTTGGGCAGGCTGGTCTTGAACTCCTGATCTCAGGTGATCCACCCACTTCAGTCTCCCAAAGTGCTAGGATTACAAGCATGAGCCACCGTGCCTCAAAAAAAAAACAAAACAAACAAACAAAAAAAACAATCAAAGACCTTGGATTGTCCGTAGGCAATATAATTTACCTGAATAAATATGATCTCATAATAAATCACTATTACACAAACTTTTTCACCACAATGTGGCGTAAAATGAAACATTCAGCTACAGAAAGAGACAGTATGCTATTTATGCTCCATCTTAAATGAGGACCACTATTCTTTGCTTAAAAGACACTCAGATATGTGGTTAATTATACTGTCTATCTAATGAATCAGATGTTATTATAAATAGAAGGGTGCTACCTATGCCATAAAGAAATATACCATTTAAAAGCTGGGTACAGTGGTTCATGCCTGTAATCCCAGCACTTTGGTAGACTGAGGTGGGAGGATCCCTTGAAGCCAGGAGTACAAGACCAGCTTGGGCAACAAAGCAATACCCTATCCCTAAAAAAAGAGAAGGAAGGAAGGAAAGGAAGGAAGGAAGGAAGGAAGGAAGGAAGGAAGGAAGGAAGGAAAGGGAGGAAGGGAGGAAGGAAGGAAGGAAGAGAAAGGGAGGAAGGAAGGAAGAGGGAGGGAGGAAGGAAGGAAGAGGAAGGGAGGAAGGAAGGAAGAGAGAAAGGGAGGGAGGGAGGGAAGGGAGGGAAGGAAAGAAAAGGAAGGAGGAAGGAAGGAAGGAAGGAAGGAAGGAAGGGGAAAGAAAGAAGAAATATACCATTTAAAAATCAATCTTTTGGTCAGGCATGGTGGCTCACGCCTGTAATCCCAGCACTCTAGGAGGCCAAGGCGGGCAGATCATGAAGTCAGGAGATCAAGAGCATCCTGGCTGACATGGTGAAACCCCATCTCTACTAAAAATACAAAAAAATTAGCTGGGCGTGGTGGCGGGCGCCTGTAGTCCCAGCTACTCGGGAGGCTGAAGCAGGAGAATGGTGTGAACCCAGGAGGTGGAGTTTGCAGTAAGCCGAGATCACGCCACTGCACTCTAGCCTGGGCAACAGAGTGAGACCTTGTCTCAAAAAAAAAAAAATCAATCTTTTATTTCATAACTTACTTTTATTTCATAACTTACTTTTATTTCATAACTTACTTTTATTTCATAACTTACTTTTATTTCTTAGCTTCATTTACATTTTTACATATTAAGTGGAAATCTTAGAATTTCAGGGATAGTGGCAGGTCCATATTTTCATACTTGGCACATTTCACTCTAGCTGATTCTATTTATGCATTTTTCTTGTTTAACTGGACTCAACAAATACAGTTATGAAATTAAAAAATAAATATAACTGTAGAAAAGTATTTTGGTTAGAGATGATAGGTTTTCTAAATTGCACTTCTTTGTTTTCTCACATTATCTGGATGTTTTCAATTTGAGATATTTCCTCTCTTATCAATAATAATAATAATAATGTTAACCAAACTATATTTAGCTTTTTATAAGTGCTAGGCACTGTGTAGTGTTGTATATTTTATATAATAGTATCTAATTTAGGTCTGCCTGAATTAAAAAACTCACTGAAAAGTAACCTCTCTAATTCAAAGAAATCTCTCTCATTTATAAACTCTTATGGAAGTTTATTGATACCATTATTTTCTATATCTATGAATATATGTTAATTACCTGGAATAGGAGCTTCAGCACTGAAAACAATCAGTGAATATTTGTTGAAGAAACTATTTAAATAGACTATAAGTTTTCAAATAAGGCATTTACTCAGTAAATATCTACATTCAATGTGATAGACCCTTTTATAGTAAATGAAATAAATATTTTAAAAACTGCCTTTCTATGTGATAGACCTTTACCAATTGAAGGGTATACGTATTAAAAAATAATCACACACAGTTCTTTGTCTTGTAGAGACTCACAGTCTCTAGTGTAGGAGACACATGTTAAAATCAATCATTCTAAGACCACATTATAAAATGCAACTCTAGAAGATTTAGAAAAGCTGGGACGAAGAGGCTCAGTTTCCCAGAAGAGAGTAGAACATAGAGGAATGGGGATACTGCAGAAGGGTTTAGAAGAAGTAGTAGAACATTTCTTTCTTTCTTTCTTTCTTTCTTTCTTTCTTTCTTTCTTTCTTTCTTTCTTTCTCTTTCTCTCTCTTTCTTTTCTTCTTTTTTTTTTTTTCTTAGACAGTGTCTCACTCTGTCACCCAGGCTGGAGTGCAGTGGCGCTATCTCAGCTCACTGCAACCTCTGCCTCTGGGGTCGAGAGATTCTCCTGCCCCAGCCTCCCAAGTAGCTGTGCTTACAGTGTCCCACCACCACACCCAACTAATTTTTAGTAGAGACAGGGTTTCGCCATGTTGCCCAGGCTGGTCTCGAACTCCTGGCCTCAGGTAATCCGCCCACTTCTGCCTCCCAAAGTGCTGGGATTACAGGCATGAGCCACTGCACTCAGCCAGAAGTAGTAGAACATTTCTAGGTAGCATAGCAGAGGGTGTCACAAACCAAGCGGACACAAAAATGGGAAAGAATGGAGTGGGCTCCTTTGTCAGTAGCCTGTGAGCTTAAGAATTGGTGCATAGTGGGAACTGGCAGAACCTGTGGGTGGAAAGATGCTTGGGAACTTTACTGGGGATGACACATATGTATATATCATATAGAATTTGAGTTTTGTCTTGTTAGCAATGGAAAATGATTGGAAGTTTTTAGGTAAAGACATAAAGTCGGATTTCAGTTCACACACCATAATTGTGGCATGAAAATGGTGAATGATTTGAGAAAGCCGGACTCTAATTGGAGGCCACTGCAATAAATGAGGGGAGACAAAATGAGTGTCCACACAAATGTTGAAGGGTAGGTGAGGAGGAGGAAAGGATTTCAAAGCCATTCCTGAGGCTGATTCTACAGAGCTTATTACAGGCAGGTGATGGGAGAAGGGAGACAAGTGCAGCTATAAAAGCTCTTAACTAGGTGAATGCTGGTTTTATTAAATATTAAAACAACACTGGACTTAATGTAATCATTTTTGCTGGTTTCGAAAGCACTTTCAGAGTTTAGCAATGTTCCCTGTCAATTATTTGAGTAGTAGTTTATTGCAATGTTATGGAAAACACCCCGAACAGAGAGTAAGAAAAACTATTTCACAGACTGCCTCTGCAAATCAGGCACAAGAATCCTTAGCTCTGAAGAACTCAAATAAAATTGTAAGGATTAAAGCTATAAGCAACCTTTGGCTGTGGAAAAAAACATAACTTCTCTAATCCTTTTTTCTAGTCTGGTATTTGCAGACAAAGTACTTAATTAAGCACATGTGTGTTTTCAAAATCAGTCACAGTAAGTATTCTTGAGGAAAGACCTTGAAATCATACCAAATGTTCCCCAAAATATAAAAGTTAGTTAGGACTTTAATAAGATGGGGGAACATAAAGCAAAGCTGTATGTACTTTGTCTTACACCCCCAAAAAACAAAAACAAAAAGTTTGGAGAAACCAAATGACTATCTAAAACTATCCTTTTTCAAATCTTCCCAAAAGAAAAAAGGGAATTAAAATGTCAGTTTAGACTAAGTCACAAATTGTCAAATTGCTGTTGTTAATAGTAGTAATATAAAAATTAGTCATCATTATGTTCCTATTGCTATATTATGATATTACACTTGGACTGTAAACAGGACCATTATTGGCCACATGAATCTTCTGAGTTGTGGGATACATAATTAAGTGGCTCTTCCTTGAGAATCATTTGCTTTCCAGGAGACATTTGGCAATTCTTGGTTGTCACAACTGAGGATTCTTGTTGGCATCAACAAGGTCGAGACCAGGGATGCTGCAAACATGTTACAATGCACAGGACGGCCCCGGCTCACCTCCAGTAAAAAAGTATCTGGTCTATCCACCTGTAATCCCAGCACTTTGGGAGGCTGAGGTGGGTGGATCACAAGGTCAGGAGATCAAGACCATCCTGGCTAACACAGTGAAACCCCATCTCTACTAAAATACAAAAAATTAGCGGGGCATGGCGGCGTGTGCCTGTAATCCCAGCTACTTGGGAGGCTGAGGCAGGGGAATCGCTTGAACCCGGGAGGTGGTGGTTGCAGTGAGCTGAGATCAAGCCACTGCACTCCAGCCTGGCGACAGAGTAAGACTTCATCACCAAACAAACAAACAAACAAACAAATGTATCTGGTCTAAAATATCAGTAATGCAAATATTGAGAAATGTCGATATGGACTATGTATGAAGCTTCTTACTAGATTCTGAAGGTTGCGGTTATAATGTACAGAAAGTCCTTTAATACTTTAAAACATAATCAAGGGTGGCAATTCATGAATTAAACGCCGCATGAAATTCAAATGGAAGACAGAAATATAAAGATTATGTTGCTCCAGATTCTCTATCAATAAGCATGTTTTTCCCTGCTCATAGGACTGATTCTATTTGAAGTCTTTCATGTGCCATTTAACATTTTCTCTGAGAAACTGCCTTTAAAAAAAAAAAAAAAAAAAAACCTGGGTGAAGTTGTAATAACAGGGAATACTGAATGCAGAAGGTCTGGAACAGTTTTCATCTTGGGAGTGGTACCCTCTAGCTCGGTCCGTTTATATCTGCTGAGGGCAGAGAACTTAACTTTAGAGCTAGGATCACAAATTTAAATGCCTAAGGCAAAGCTGGTATTCAGCACTAACTACAGTCACTCCCACATCAGTTGGAAGATATCTGCCGCCTCAAACTCCCCAGGTACCCCCAAACTGCCCCAGGTGCCCTGGGTGATCTCCTACTCTCTCTGGGAACAGTCCTACAACCAAGGGGTTGATAATATAGCAGGGAGCCCAGGAACCCCTCTCGTAGGTTGTGAAAGGGCCTGTAATAATTCCTATTGGTTGGTGTCCAAGCCACGCTTACTATTATGTATTTATCAGTCTGGGTAAAGTAAACCTGGGTGAAGTGTCCCAGCTGTAAAGAACTATTCGAGTGGTGACAGTGAGCCATACTGAAGAGCAAACACCGGGGAGGGGTGGGGAGAGGGGGCACTTGATACTGCACGCCCCTGTGAGTGTGAGCAGCCCCGACTCAGCCCCAGCAGATGGTCGCCATGTGGGAACGCAGCTCGAGAGTTGCCAGATTTTTTGAGAGAAGCAGTGAAATCTAATGATTTTTAAACATTGGCAATTAATTCAAATGTAAAACACTATTTAGCTACCACTGCAGCCTATATAATCCCTTCTGGGGATAACCTGTGGGCCAGCAGTTGGCAAATTCCACTTTAGAAGGATGGTGAGAGGACTGTCTTTATTCCCAATTCCAACACGGAATGATTTCTCAGACTACAAGCCTCCCCTATACTAAAGGGGATTTCTCTGAAACACCATTCCAGGTGACTTCAACCTGCTGCTGGCATTTAAGGCAACCATGGGCCTGCCTCTTAGGGAGCTAAACAATTGACACTTCGGGCTGTGCTTTTTATGGCACAAAACTCCTATCTCCACATGACCAAAGAGGGGTTGTGTGTACTCACTTGTCAAGTGTGCAGGAAAACATGCTCTATAGATGGCTTTAATATGAGCTTCATGTTAAGATCAGGTGGCCATGAAATTCAGGGACTGTATTTATAATTTTACCTGAGGAAATGCACCAAGTAAAACACAAATGCTCAACACTGCTTTTCTGAGTAGATGTTGCTAATTAAAATGCCTTATGAAATCATTTAAAGTGAACCCAGCAAAAGGTGACAGAAGCATTTTATTTGATGATAAAGACTGGACAAGTGAAACATTTCCGTAATTCTTTTGCTCAATAACTGATCTACTAAAATGCCTCTGTTTTTGCTTTTTATTGATACCTCGGTTGATGTTTCAGAATATTGGGGGATATTTGGATCACTTATTTGCACTTATTTGGGGCACTTATTTGCTGTCCCATTCCCAGTTTTATGGTCTCTATCCCAGAGTAATAATCTGTATAATGACATGATTGAGGGACAAACATTTCATTGAAAAAACTAGAAAAAGAATTTTATCAAGTTTTCAACATAGGGCTATGTCGTAGAAGCCTCAGTTTTGAAGATAATTCTAGGATGTGCAGTAAGCCACTTGGAAGGGAGGCCATGTGCAGGGGGATTGAAAAGGACTCATTTTCTTTAGCCGGTTATAAAAATCCAAAATAAATAAATAAATACAAGGCATAGAGAGGGTTCATATAAGCAAGGCCGCTCAGCTCACAGACACAGTCATATCATGGATAGTTACCCATGGAATGTCCTTCGGAAGAAGTAACCTTCAATTCTTTCCTGCTACAGCAGAGGAAATTGAGGCCCAGAAAAGTAATGTTCACAGATGTCCCCAAAGTCACAGAGCTAGTTTTCTGATGACTGTTCTCTTTATCGCATTTCTATCTGCTGACATTCCCGAAGCCCTATGTCTTGTGGCCATTTCATGTGACAAGGGTAAGAAAATAAGAGAAAAAACTTATGGTGTGTGTGTGTGTGTGTGTGTACAAGCGCACGTGTGTGCATGTTATTTGTTGGTAATTTTATTCAAATGTTCAAGGGGAAGGAAGTTGCATTCAAAAGTAGAATGGTATTTTAGCATGCTAATAATTCTTAGCTCTCTCTCATGCCAAATAAGTTAAAAGCTGTCAATACAATAACTAAAGTAAGTTCTGAGGAATTGACAACTTTCAAGAGGAAGAAAAGAGTATACATACATTATCTCGTTGTAACCTCCTATAAGCTTTTACGTGCTCATGAAGAGTCTGGGGCTAAAAGGGGTAAAATAGCTTTCACCAAGTCGCCTTGTTGATTCCTGGCAAAGCTGGCGGTATGGGGTGGTGAATAGAACATGCACCTGTAGCTCAAGGCTTAGGTTTGACTGCAACACTGGGTCTGCCCACCAACTTAAGTTTGACCATTGCCTCCGACACTCCCAAGACAGAAGACCTTGGGCTACTTACTGGAATCTAAGTGTGAGTTTCTTATCAGCAAACTAGAGTAATAATAGTTCTCAGATCATATGCAAAATGGTAATCAAAACTCATAGTAGTAATTCTTGAGGTTGTTTGAAAGATTCAGTGAAATAATTCACATAAAGCACTTAGCTTATGTTTGCTGCATAGTGAATGCTCAGGAAATATTAGCTGTTATTATTATCATTATTTCTGGGGCTCCAAGGTATGTGCTTTTTTTTCGTGGTATCACACATTGTCTTCATAATCCTATCCTAGTTTATCAGCTTTATACACACTGACATGTTAAAATTTTGTAATGATGATTTCCATTTTTCAAGGATCTACAGGCATTTCAGCAATAGTTTATCTTCATAATGGGCTTCTAATGAAGAAAGTGTTAACAACACTCAGTTGAAATTTAGGCTGGATGATTGAACCCAGAATTCTCAAACACCCTTTCTGCACCCTTTTCCTAATCATCAACACCTTGACCACTTTCCTAATGTGATGCATGCAGATTAAGTCCTTTGTTTATTGATTGGCCAAATATATGCAGGGCGAATGTATGCTACTTCATCCTTGGCTCTGCCAAGGGAGACTGTTACCATGGTAACAAAGGCATCCTTTGACTCCTATTTCTACACAGAATTATAGAAATGCTTCTTAAAAATACTTACAACAATATTTAATGTCGAATCAAAAGTAATTTTTCTCATTGTTTGAGGAGTAAAATTGATTTTCTCTGGGCAAAGTTTGTTTGGCTGCCCAAATGTACTGTTTATAGTAATGTGTTCCACCAATTTCTTTAAAAGCCAGTTAAACATATTTTGTCTTAACTTCTAATCTAATTTCATCATTTGGAAGTGTTTCTCGCTGCACCGTGCCTATTTTGATTTAGAAATAGTGCACATTCCATCTTTGCTGTGTCAGGGTAAGGTGGAGGGGAACAGAATGAATCATTCGATTTCTTATGTCAGGAAGGGAGAGGGAGACGCAAGCTTGAGTATGTTCAGGAGTCTGTGGCTTATTTTAATGCTGAGATTTTTATGTGGCAGCTGGTTATTGGTTTATGATTCCAGTGGATCAAATTCCATTCTTTCTCAAGAGGCATCTGTTTATTTTTTTTCTCAAAATTAAAACTAAGTTTGGTTCTCATCATAAGAACAATACATGATTTTTTCAAAAGAGTCAGAAAATATAGAGCAATAAAATAAAGACACCCATAATCCTACTTCCTAGAGATAACCATCATTGCTATCTGGTAACAGATATTCTTCTAGAGTTTCTTGTGTTGATATATATATTTTATTTCACAAAATAAGACTTACCTCTGTAATGCTTTGCAACATGCGTTTTTCATTTATTCATGTACTGGATGTGTTGAAAGATCACTTCTGATGCACTATGTTGAATGGCTGCAAAGTTGTAAAATATTGATAATTTGAATTAATATTCATTCATTGAATATTTAGGTAGTTGTTAGATTTTCCCTAATTAAAGGAGAATTGTATTGGATTTCTGTTTGTTAACCTCTTCATCTGCTTTTCAGATACATGTAAATGAGAAAGGATAAAGCTAGATTCTTGCATCTTGCTGAGATTAAAGGAATGTGAAGGATGGTTAAGGTGGCTCTCTAGTAAACCTCTGCCTCCCTTCATGGGAGGAGACCCAGAGAATCCCCGCATGGTGTCCACATCTCACAATTATAGCCGTGAACTTCATGTCGGCTTGTCTTCTATGGCCTTGAGCCATTCACATGTTAGACTCCAGCATCAGCTTCCTAGTATCTTGAGAGGGATTTTAGATCTTTCATTTTTTTCATAAATATTTATTGAAGATCAATTATATCCTAGTACTCTGTTATCCTCTGTGAATTATACTACCTACCCATCATGCACTATCATGTACACAAATGTTTAAGTGACAGGATGTAAAACAGCATGGGCTTTCACCTCTGAGAATCACAGGCCTGAATCCCAAGTCTTCTACTAAACAGTTAATGAATATTTTTGAGACTTGGTTTTCTCATCTTGAATATGGTAGAAATAGGCCGGGCACAGTGGCTCATGCCTGTAATCCCAGCACTTTGGGAGGCCAACATGGGCAGGTCACTTGAGGTCAGGAGTTTGAGACCAGCGTGGCCAGCATGGCAAAACCCCGTCTCTAATAAAAATACAGAAATTAGCCGGGCGTGGTGGTGCATGCCTGTAGTCCCAGCTACTCGGGAGGCTGAGGCAGGAGAATCGCTTGAACCCGAGAGGCGGAGGTTGCAGTGAGGAGCTGAGATCATGCCACTGCACTTCAGCCTGGGTGACAGAGCAAGATTCCATCAAAAAAAAAAAAAGAAAGAAAGAAAAGAAAAAGAAAATGGTAGTTCCTTTTCTCTTCCGGATGCCATGAAAATATATGAAAAACGCTAGGCACCATACCTGGCAGATAGTAAGATAAAGGCAATGGTGGGGCCAATGGAGATGGGAAAGCATGGAAAAGGGAGCTGCTCATCCCTTCTAGGGGGTCAGGGAAGCCATCCAGCTTCCAGTTCTGTGCTCAATAGACAAAGCCCAGAGCTGCAAGTTTAAAACTGCACGTCTAAGTGCCAGCTCTCCATGACTCACTGCCTGACCTTGGGTTAACCACTTAATCTCTCTCTCTCTCTCTCTGCCTTGGTTTTCCTCTCCATAATATGAGCATAATAACTCTTACCCCCCTCACTGGGGTAAGGATGATTAATCATTGTTTATAAAGCTCAATAAATCCTTTGAGTATGAAGTGCAGTGAGATTGGAAAGCATTATTAGTATTAGCTGCTTTCTTAATAACTAAAGCAACATTCTGGGGAATGCTGAATGGAGTACTTTGGAGTTAGACCCTCATCCTGTATCACTGTCAAGCACCTCAGTTCCTTTAGCCGTGCCCCTCCAGATATCAGTTTTTCTACCATCTTAATGCTCGCTCTTCAACAGGCTGCAATCAATTTCCTGCTTATACTCAAGTACCCATAGCCACCCACACCCATAGGCAATGCTTTTTTACTTCAACAAATATTCATTAAGCAATTGGATGGTGCTATGCTGGATGCTAGAGATACAGGAATGGATGAGGATCAATACAGTCCTTACCTTCAAGGTACATAGCACCCATTATACAGGATAACAGAATCCTAGGGCTCCACATACATGCACATATGTAGTCAGCAAAGTCTTCCTGCTAGAGGTGATACGTAACTGAAAATTGGGAGGGAAGCAACATATAGCCAGGGAAATATTGGGGGAAGGGGAGAGAAACAGGAAAGAGTGGCATAGAGAGAGGGAACTTATTATCCAAGCCCCAAAATGAGAGAGGGTAAGGTCTGGTAAGAAAATTGAAAGAAGTTTCATAGGATTGAAGCCGAAGAAAGGGAAAGTGTCATATGAAATGATACTCCCAACAAATATAATTCTGTCTGTTGGTCCGGTGCAGCCTAGTGACCTGGTCACTGGTGTCCTTTATTTAATGCACCTCCAGGCCTGGAATGTTGGCTTCTCTACAGCCTGGACATCTGAAGTGACTACTTCTTCCTGAACTTTTGGACTCTAGACTCCCAGGCCTTCCTTTACTTTCTTTCTTCCTTTTTTTTTTTTTTTTTTTTTTTGAGACAGAGTCTCACTGTCACCCAGGCTGTAGTGCAGTGGCACCATCTCAGCTCACTGCAACCTCCGCTTCCCGGGTTCAAGCAATTCTCATGCCTCAGCCTCCTAAGCAGCTGGGATTATAGGCATATGCCACCATGCCAGGCTAATTTTTTTGTATTTTTAGTAGAGACAGGGTTTCGCCATGTTGGCCAGGCTGGTCTTGAACTCCTGACCTCAAGTGATCCTCCCACCTCGGCCTCCCACCTCGGCCTCCCAAAGTGCTGGGATTATAGGTGTGAGCCACCATTCCTGGACCCTTTAGTTTCTTAGTGTTGATATTAATAAACACTTTTTGTCTGACTACTTGCTGCTGTAGTAGCTATCACCTATTTTTTAGTAGAGCTGTCAATCTCAAGTATGCTGTTGGTATAAATTAGGACCCCAACATTCTAAAAACCAAAACTCTGTACAGATAAAATGAAACAACTAAAAAAGAGAAAGAGGCATATCTGCAAACAGTAAAGTAAAACATCACTATGGTATTCCTATGTGTAACTATGAAAGAAATGCATGTAGTTTAGGTTCCTGATATGTAATGCATATTGTACATTAATTTTGCAAGTATATAAAAGAAAAGCCTTGAAAATAGCACCAGTAAGTGTATATATCAAAACCTAAATGGAATAATGAAACCTTAAACAAGAGGTGAGAATTAAATGGAAAGAACTAGATTCCCCCCAAAAAGAAAAGAGATACTTGTAAGTAACAAAAACATGGAATACAACTTTAATCAACAACAGAGTTAATCAGCTCATTTGGTAACTGAGAGTTCAATGAAGTATCTGTTTTAAAATCATGGGCAAAGCAGACTGCCAAGTTTTATTTGTCATCTGATATAAGTTGAGCTGTAGTCCGAGGTGGTGGAAAACCTTTCTTGTTGGATTTTACCTCTTTAATCTCAAATGAAAACTGGCATTCCATCTGGCTAATGTCCAATGTGCCACATTTTGGGAGCCATCAACTACCTAGCCCTACGAATGAAGAACACTGATTAAATAATCAAGATTTCTGAAAGCCTTGAGGGAGCTATACGTTTTTTGCATCAGTAATTGCCATTCTGTTTGTAGCACAAGATGTTTTTGAGCTCTGGAAGAAATCTTGTGTTTGACATACAGGCACTGAGTCTCTTATTTGTGGGTTAGCAAGAGTTTCACATCCTTAGAAGTAGTATGATAGCAAATATGGAAATTGTGAGCTTTTAAAAATGTCTTAAACTAATGAAACTTGTCACTAAGAAGATGAAACAAGATAAGTAATTATTTGGTTATTTATTTTGAGGGGAGAATAAAGGTAATGATGTTTTGCCTAGCATCCATTAAAATAAAAGCTGTTATTGTTCTTTCTGATGATGTTATTATGTAACAAACATCTACATAATTATTAATCCTCCATACACATATTCAAAAGTCACCTCTCCCCTATACTAAATAGAAATGTAAAGGTGGAAAATTCTTCTCAAGACACATGGTCAAACACACCTTTTTGGTGATTTAAAATAACCATTGCTCAAAGTAGCAAGACATTGATTAGAATAATAACTGATTTCCCTGAATTGCATGCATGAAGGAATAATTCTTTCATTACAGATGTCAAAATTAGTCCAGAAAATATCAGTGAACACTATTAATGTTACATTCAGCTTTGGCCCTAGGCAAAATTGTCAATTTGGTGAAGTTATTCCTTGCCATTTCTCAACATACCTTTGAAGGATTTTATTTATGCTGGTATTAAATCATTTATTCATTCAACAATTTTTTATTGAGACTCTACTAGATGGCAGTCATAATTCCCAGTGCTAGAGATACAGCAACAAAAACAAACGCCTTGTGTATCTAGACCTTATATTCTGAAAACCAGAGTGGAATCAGATAATTAAAAACGTAATTCAGGCTGGGCGCGGTGGCTCATGCCTGTAATCCCAGCACTTTGGGAGGCCAAGGTGGGTGGATCATGAGGTCAGGAGTTCAAGACCAGCCTGACCAATATGGTGACACCCCGTCTCTACTAAAAATACAAAATTTAGCCGGACATGGTGGCACATGCCTTTAATTCCAGCTACCCGGGAGGTTGCAGCAGGAGAATCACTTGACTCCGGGAGGTGGAGGTTGCAGTGAGCCCAGATCAGGCCGCTGCACTCCAGCCTGGGTGACAGAGCGAGACTTCATCTAAAAAAAAAGAAAAAAGAAAAGAAAAACGAAAAAAACAAAACCTAATTAAGCTTAAAAAGAAGTTTGTAGATTATGGTAAATGTAATAACAATAATAGAATGATACATTGGAGATTATCTGAGACTTTCTTTTTTTTTCTTCTTTTTTGACCCGGAGTCCCAGGGAAATGCTGGGAGTTTGATGGCCAGAAAGAAGCTCTATGAGACCAAAGTGTAATTAACAAAGAAAGAGTGGTATAAGATGAGGCAAAAGAGCGATACATGGGTTTTTGGCTCATGTAAGTTCTCACAGGTAATGATAAAAACTGCAGTTTTAATCTGAAGAGAATATTGCAAAATTTTAGTAAATATCTATCCTCTTTCTCCTTTCTGTCTTAGAACTTCCAGTCCCTTGCTTCTGAGAGTCTCCTAATATTGTAGCTCTCCCGTCAGCCCCTTGTCCAAAGAACTTTTTTGGTCTTTTCTCACGTAATGTGCCTTCCAGCTTCCCACTCTCTTAGGGACCTGCCAGGCAATTTGTAAATTAATCTGATAAACCTAAATGAATTAAAGCATTCATAGGTAATGTCACTTAAAATGATATTCCCCTAAGATAATATCTTTCCTATAAAACAGCCTTTATTATCTAGACTGCAAGGAGTAAATACTTTGGAAATTATAGCTATTTAACAGAAAACAAAAACAAAAACAAAAACAAAAAACCGCAATATAAGCAGCTGCTTTTTCCCCCTCCCATGCAAAGGAATATACTTGTGGGAACTGTTCAGCTCAGCTGGTTAGAAATCAGGAAGTATTATTATCATCCTTGGTTTAATGATCACTAGGATTTATTAAGCCCCTCTTGTGCACCAGGCACTACACTAGATACTTCATATACATAGTTTCATTTAATTCTCACTACCAGTCCCATAAATTTCCAATTTATAGATGAAGAAAGTGAGGCTCAAAGGCTTATCTACCTCGCACTGTGAACTTGTGATGAAAACAGGTTTCGAAATATAAAAGGCAATCCATAAGAATTTGCTTAATAAATGCATGATTGGAATGAATAAGTGAATGAATAAATAAGTAAATAAGCGACACAGCCTGGGAGTTAGTGGGTAGAGCTATGATTGGATTCAGCCCTCATGGACATAGAAGCCCATGCTATTCTTTGTAATGATGCCTTCCTCATTTAGTACATGATGAATTTGATATTCGGATCTACAGTTCAGAGCGTAGTTTATTCAAAGGCAAAAGGAGCACGTCCAATGAGGCAGTTAGAGGATTTCTGTCAGTTAGACGATCTCCTCCCTTAATTTTTCTGGTTCTGGGGAGCGATTTGCTACATCTACTGAGGAATTCAGGCTGATTAGATGACTAAATTCTGATAGTAATGTTATTTTGATAAGACCAAAAATTTCCCCAAAGGCGTTTGCAAGGAACACACGCACATGTGTGCACACACATGCATACACACAGATACACAGACACTTTCTGTGAGTGAGAAAAATGCCACATGGACATGGAAGGATCCAGCTCTTGCCTCTAGTCAGTGTTTGTAACTAAGCAAGCTTGTTTGGAGGTGTTGTTCACTATCTTACCCGTTCCAAAAAATAATAAAAACCCCGTGGTGTCTAAGAACGTGATAAGAGTTATCTTCAAGGAATACAATTTCATTCTTTGATTTTACTGAGATCTACACATCTCTGTCAGAAGCTGAACTAGTGCCAGAGTCTTTAAAACAGAAACAAATAAGCGTGTGGCTCTGATTCATCCTCTTCCGATATCATACTGAACTCTTGGATGGGCACTCTCCTGAAGAGATGATGCTTCTATTTGTGTTATAAACCTGAACTTAAGGGTGAGTGAGAGGCAGCTCTCCAAAAAGTGCTCTTGCAAAGCATTCACCGTGTTACTGTATTGAAAGAAAATGTTCTTCAATAAAATATGTTTAGGAAATAAAGTGAACTATCTGACCTCTTAGCAATTTTCAAAGAACATTATTAAAGAATCTAAGAGGTCCTAAAAACCAAATAAATAAATAACAACAATCTATATAACTTCTTTTACCCAATATAGCCCATAGTAATTTGGCCACAGTATGCCATAAAAAGTACATGTAATTGATTAGTGGTCCATTGAATATCTTTTCGGAAATGCTGACTTAGGAACTTTAAGTGGTTCATGATGGGTAGAAAAGTAAAATTTTTCTGTGTGCGTATAGCTGTTATAATCCCTAGGGACTTGTGGGATAATTTGTAAGATTTTAAATGGGAAACATCTTTATGGTAATGTGTGTTACTTTTTTTTTTTTTTTTTTTTTGTGAGATCGAATCTCCCTCTGCCACCCAGGCTGGAGTGCAGTGGCGCCATTTTGGCTCACTGCAATCTCTGCAACCTCCGCTTCCCGGGTATAAGTGATTCTCCTTTCTCAGCCTCCCGAGTAGCTGGGATTACAGATGTCCACCACCACACCTGGCTAATTTTTGTATTTTTAGTAGAGACAGGGTTTCATTATGTTGGCCAGGCTGGTCTCAAACTCCTGACCTCAGGTGATCTGCCCATCTTGGCCTCCCAAAGTGCTGGGATTACAGGCGTGAGCCACCGCGCCCAGCCATGTGCTACTCTTATATATGGTAAAGTTACACGTGACTCTACCTGTAGGCAGCAACACATGGCAGGCGCGAAGGAGCACAGGCTGCCGAGTCAAGTCCTACCATTGCCACTTACCACTCATGTGACTTTGTATGACACTTAAATTCTTTGAACCTGACCTATAAACAGTACTTAGCTAGAAGGAAATTATGGAGCTAATGTAAACAAAGTGCTTAGCATTGTGCTGGGCAAATACTAAGTGCTTAATAAGAGGCACCTGTTTTATATTTTTCTCTTTTTGTCTGATGCTTCTTACGGGTTTTTGTAGAATCATTCACATTCTCTTATAGAGCCCTCATCTTGTCAGGGCATGCATTTGTAAGAAGGCCAAGTGGGTATTAACTATCTCATATATAGACCTCATTAGTGCAATTGACAAACCAAGACCACAGTTTTATGGAGACGGAATGTAGAATTATTTCTTGCAATGTTACCCAAATTCTTCTTTAGCTATAATATGCAGTTAAGTGGCACTTTGAAAAGCTATTAGCACAAAAATCACTTATATTAAAACTAGTCTTAACATTAAAAATCAGTTTTTTATAAAAATCTGTGAATATCTCTTATGCTATTATTAAACCTGGGCAGGGATGTCCCCGTAAAAACCAAAATGGGTCTCACAAAATCATCCCCAAAGGAAATTTATAGTACAACATCCTGGAATGATGTTTACCATAAGTACAGACCAGCAACTGCCAGACAAACATTTGTGTTTGCCAGGTATGCGAGTCATTGGTGGAACTACAAACAAGGACTTTAAGTTATCCACAAAAACATTTGCTGCTTGTACATCTGTAACTGACATTTATAAAGGAAAAATCCCACTCTAGGCTTATAAAAAGATTTTGCACTTGCGTTCATAATAACTTCAGTAGGATTTCTATGCTATACATTACGTTTATTATTAATTTCGGAGTCAGAACATGACAACTGTTATTGTGTTCGGCTGACTATAATTATCAAGCTTGTTATTCCTCTGCCCCAATCCATAGGTGCTCCATCTCACTCAGAGTAAAAGTGACAGTTCTTGAAAGGGGTTACTAGGCCCTCCGATCTCATTTAACCTCACCTCTCCTCCCCACTTACTCACTCTGCCATAACCACACCATTCTTCTTGTTCCAGGCATGCTACTACCTCAGGCCTTTGCATTTTTGTTTCCTTTTGTCTTTTTTTTTTTTTTTTTTCTTTTTTTTTTTTTTTTGAGACGGGGTCTCACTCTGTTGCCAGGCTGGAGTGCAATGGCGTGATTGCGGCTCACTGCAACCTCCGCCTCCTGGGTTCAAGCGATTCTCCTGCCTCAGCCTCCTGAGTAGCTGGGATTACAGGTGCCTGCCACCATGCCAGGCTAATTTTTGTATTTTTAGTAGAGACGGGGTTTCACCATGTTGGTCAGGCTGGTTTCAAACTCCTGACCTCGTGATCCATGTGCCTTGGCCTCCCAAAGTGCTGGGATTACAGGCGTGAGCCACCGCACCCAGCCTTCCCTCTGTCTTAAATTCTTTTCTTCAAGATACTCACAAAATTGGTGTCCCAGTTCCTTCAAGTCTCTGCTCACGTGTCACTTGTAAACTAACACGTTTTCCTCAAAAGTTTCTTCCCACTTTAGCCACCCCTGTTTTATATTTCTCCATAGCACTGAATACTATCTGACATAGCCATACCTGCTCATAGAATTCAATTACTAAATTTCTCAGAAATTTGCCAGGTGATTTTTTAAAACATTAAAACTTGAAATTGGCCATGTTGCAAATATTTACACTATGACAACTGGCAATACTACCAGTCAGGACTTTTATTTAGAGAGCTGGTTTACCAGAACATGACAAGACATAATATTTACGTACTTATATATATACTGTTGGTCAACACTAGTGTATAATCTCAACAAGTGCAAAGAGTCTGTTTTGTTCACTACTGTTTATCTAGTGTCCTGGACAGAGTCTAACCCACTTATGTCGAAGGAATGATTGATGAGGATATCAAAAATAAGGATTTTATGGCAGTTAATATTTGGGAAAGATGAGATTGGCCTTTTCGTCCATTCACTAATTTCGTCATTCAATAAATTTTTTTTTTTTTTTTTTTGAGATGGAGTCTTGCTCTGTCACCCAGGCTGGAGTGCAGTAGCGCAATCTCGGCTCACTGCAAGCTCCGCCTCCGAGGTTCACGCCATTCTCCTGCCTCAGCCTCTCTGAGTAGCTGGGACTACAGGCGCCCGCCACCACGCCCAGCTAATTTTTTGTATTTTTTAGTAGAGACAGGGTTTCACCATGGTCTCGATCTCCTGACCTCGTGATTCACCCGCCTCGGCCTCCCAAAGTGCTGGGATTACAAGCGTGAGCCACCGCGCCCAGCCCAATAAATACTTTTGAGAGCTCGTGTACTAGGTGCTCACACTGTTCTAGGACTTGGAGACTTTTATTTTTTTTATTATTATTTTTGAGACGGAGTCTTGCTCTGTCACCCAGGATGGAGTGCAGTGGCGTGATCTTGGCTCACTGCAGCCCCTACCTCCCAGGTTCAAGAGATTCTCCTGCCTCAGCCACCTGAGCAGCTGGGATTACAGGCGCTCACCACCACATCTGGCTAGAGACATTTTAATAAACAGAAGAGAAATAGTCCTTACCTTCATGGATCTTACATTTTAATAGAGGAGAGAAAAACAGTGAACTAAAACAAGCAAATACAAAAGATAAAAGCCATAAGTTCAGATATTCATATGTTAGAAAAAATAAGTTTAGATATTGGTAATGCTTGTAAAACACTAAGACAACAACAAGGTAATGAATAGAGAGGGGCTAGAGGAGGAGTTGATCTTTTACATACAGAAATCAGGTACAGCCTTTCTGAAAGTTGATGTCTGAACTGAGACATAAATGACACAATTAAGTCTGCCAAACTCAGATATAAGCAAAGAGCATTTCAAGCAGAAAGAAGAGCAAAGTGCAAGGCTCTGGTGTTGGACTGAGTTTGGTGAGCTGGAAGAACAGTATGAGGATCACAACTCTTAAAACATACTGGCCAGGCGCGGTGGCTCACACCTGTAATCCCAGCCCTTTGGGAGGCTGAGGCGGGCGGATCATGAGGTCAGGAGTTTGAGACCAGCCTGGCCAACATGGTGAAACCCCGTCCCTACTAAAGATACAAAAAATCAGCTGGGCATAGTGGCACGTGCCTGTAATCCTAGCTACTCGGGAGGCTGGGGCAGGAGATTCGCTTGAACCTGAGATGCAGAGAGGTTGCAGTGAGTCTAGATTGCACCATTGCACTCCAGCCTGGGTGAGAGGGCAAGACTCCATCTCCTAAAAAAAAAAAAAAAAAAAAAAAAGGAAAAGAAAAAAGAAACATATTGGGTTAGGAAGAGAATGGTGGTGGATGAGATCAGAAAAGCAGGCAGAGTCAAACCACTCAGGACCTTCCAGGCCATGAGAAACTCAGAGAGGAACATGATACAGTGTCAAGTTTGCAAAGATCAAAGGCAACAGAGGATAGTAAGTGACCAATTACAAGCTAGTGCAGTGGTTCAGCATGTACACTGCAAAAATATACAGTCTGTGAGTGACAGTATGGACCACAATGGATCCTGATCATTTTAGAGGTGAATTTAGCCAAATCATTCATGACATAATATCTTTGGCTTTTACACACTGTTCAAGATGAGATGAAAAGACGGAATATTCTGTACATTTTATTAAAAGCTGATATAAACTTGATGTTCAAACCAACCAAGGAAAGTATAAGACAATTATAGCCAATCTCAATTAGAGTTTTACATGCAAAAATCCTATTTAAAATATTAGCATGCCACATAAAGCAATGTGTTAAAAATGCTTTGGAACCAGAAAAGGTTTCCCTCAAGAATTCATGGATGGTTTAACACTGGAAAAAACTACTAAAGTAATTAAATATGTTAACAGGTTAAAGGGGGAAGGAATAAATGGTCATCCCAAAAGATACAAAATAATTGGATAAAATTAACGTCCATTCTTGATTATAAAAACAAAAAAGAATCCAGGGAATCTAAGAAAACATTGCTAATATGATGAACGTTTCTAGCGAAAACTTACAGCAAACCCCTTAATAATAAAAGTTAGAAATACTCATTTTAAAGTAAACAAAAGGTTAACTTTTTCTTTTTTCTCCATTCTATTTCTTTCTTCTCCTTTTTTTTTTTTTATTTCTTTTTGAAACAGTCTTGCTCTGTCGCCCAGGCTGGAGTGCAGTGGTACAATCTCGGCTCACTGTAACTCCCACCTCTCGGGTTCAAGCAGTCCTCATGCCTCAGCCTCCTAAGTAGCTGGGATTACAGGTGTGTGCCACCATGCCTGACTAATTTTTGTATTTTTTTTTTTTTTTAAGTAGAGACAGTATTTCACCATGTTTGCCAGGCTGATCTCAAACTCCTGGCCTCAGGTGATCCGCCCACCTCGGCCTCCCAAAATACTGGAATTACAGGCATGAGCTACCACACCTAGCCGGAATCTAACCACTCTTCATCATGTATATTGCCAGTATTATAACAGTAGCTTTCTACCAAGTTTCCCTGCTTCTATTTTGTGTGTGTGTGTGTGTGTGTGTGTGTGTGTGTGTGTGTGTGTGGAGGTAGAATTGATTTTTTGGTATATAACAAGCTGTGCATAATTAATGTATACAACTTGGTCAATTTGGAGATAAGTATACACCCATGAAGCCACCACCACTATCTGTGCCATAGACCTATTCATCATATTCAAAGCTTCCTCCCAATCTATTATATGTTATGATTACAAATTTTTGTGATAAGCATGCTTAACATGAGTTCTACTCTCTTAGAAAAATGTCAAGTATACAATACAGTACGGTTAACTATATTCACTATGTTGTACAATAGATCTCTATGATTTATTTATCATTTATAAGCAAAACTTTGTACCCTTTGATGAACATCACATTTTTCTCTCTCCTCATCCTGTAGAAACCACCATTTCACTATATGCTTCTATGAATTTGATTCTTTTAAATTTATCATATATGTTGTATCATGTAGTATTTATCCTTCTGTGCCTCATTTCACCTAGCATAGTGACCTCTAGATTCAACCATAATGTCACAAATGGCAAAATTCCCTTTGGTTGAATAATATTTCGTTGGATATATGTAACTCATTTTTTACTCAAAATCACTAATTATCAGGGAAATGCAAATCAAAACCACATGAGCTATCACCTCATACCTGTTAGAATGGCTATTATCAAAAAACAGATAAATATTGGTGAAGATATGGAGAAAAGGGAACACTTATACACTGTCAGTGGAGTGTAAATTCATACAGCCATTATTGGAACCAGCATAGAAGTTCCTCCAAAAACTAAAAATAGAAATGCCAAATCACCTAGCAATAGCACATCTGGGTATATGTCCCAAGGAATTGAAGGCAGAGTCAATTATAAAAGGTACAGATCTTTCTGTACTCCCTGTTCATTGCAGCATTATTCATAATAACCAAGACATGGAAGCAACTAAATATCCATCCCTGCTTCTATTCTACGTGTATCTTTCATAGGAGCCTCAATGATCTTTTAAAATTTTAAGTCAGATCACAGCTCAGAAGCCTGAAGTGACTCTCTGATCTTCACTGCAACTTCTTTCTCCCTTGCTTTTTCTGGTGCAGCCACACACTAGCCTTCTTGCTGTTCTTAAGACAAAAAAGGCATGATCCCACTTCACAGTCGTGGTTCTAGCTGTTTCCTTTGTCTGAAATGCTTTGTACTGCCAGAAACTACTTGGCTGATTCCTGTGGCAATTTCAAGTCCGATCAAATCGCCCCTTAATGAGACTATTCTGACCACAATTTTTTTTTTTTTTTTTTTTTTTGAGACAGAGTCTCGCTCTGTCGTCCAGGCTGGAGTGCAGTGGCGCCACAACTTGTACCATTCTCCTTACTGTGCCCTTATTTTTGTTTGTTTGTTTTTGGTATTTTTTTTTTTTTTTTTTTTTTTTTGAGACGGAGTCTCGCTCTGTGGCGCGATCTCGGCTCACTGCAAGCTCCGCCTCCTGGGTTCATGCCATTCTCCTGCCTCAGCCTCTCTAGGAGCTGAGACCACAGGCGCGTGCCACCATGCCCAGCTAATTTTTTTTCTGTATTTTTAGTAGAGACGAGGTTTCCCCGTGTTAGCCAGGATGGTCTCAATCTCCTGACCTCGTAATCCACCCGCCTCGGCCTCCCAAAGTGCTGGGATTACAGGCATGAGGCACCACGCCCAGCCCTTATTTTTTTATTTTGCATGTCATCTTGCAAAACACCATATATTTTACTTGTTTTTCATATTCTTAATCTGCAAGATAGTGAGCTCCACAAGGGCAGTATTTCATTGCTGTTGTTCATTGATGTTTTTTGAGCATATAAAAGGGTGCCTAGAAATAGTGGGTGTTCAATAGTACTTGTTGATTAAATGAATGAACAAATGAATGAAGGAAAATCAATAAGAAGGTAGAAAAAGAGAAAGTGGATAAGTAATACATAAACAGACAATTCATTGAACGGAACAACCAAATGACTAATAAACACAGAAAAAGCTGCTCGATCTAGTAATCAATACAATGAAAAACTAAATCAAGATAACACTTATTCTCATCTGAATGGCAAAACAAATTAAGTCTAATAACACAAAGTGTTGGTAAGAGTTTGTAGAAGCAAGTAGTGATGTAATTTAATATAAAGTTGAAAGAATATTTTGCAGTTCATTTTATAATTCTGAATAAAATTATCCATATTCTTCAGCCTAGTGACCTCACTTCTAGATACATTTCCCAAATTAACTCTCCTACATGGACAAGAGAGGTTAGCAGCACCGTTTATAATAGTAGAAAAAGAAAAAGCTACTCAAATCCTTCAAGAGGAAAAAAATGAACAAACTGTGGTTTATTCCTACAATGCAGTTTTATACAAATTTAAAAGTAATAAGCCAGAACTACATATATTAATATGAATTCATATCAAAAACTGAACTTGGAGTAGAATTAGTACAATATGCAACCCCACTGGAATTTCTTTTTTTTTTTTTTTTTTTTTTTTTTTGAGATGGAGTCCCACTCTGTCATATAGGCTAGAGTGCAATGGTATGATCTCGGCGCACTGTAACTTCCTTCCCTGGTTCAAGCAATTCTCCTGCCTCAGCTTCCTGAGTAGCTGGGATTACAGGCACCTGCCACCACACTCGGCTAATTTTTGTATTTTTAGTAGAGACAGGGTTTCACCATGCTGGCCAGGCTGGTCTTGAACTCCAGACCTCAGGCAATCCGCCCCCCTCGGCCTCCCAAAGTGCTAGGATTACAGGCGTGGGCCGCCACGCCCAGCCTGGAACTTTTTAAAGACACAACAATAGTATCTATATTCCCTATGGCTTTATATGTGTTTATGAAAATGCAAAAAATGCATGGGAATGGTAACACATACTTGAGGAGAGTGGTAACTTTTGGGAGAAAACAAGGAAGAGTTTAGACAATGGGGCTTTTGCACTATGAGTTATTAATTTCTGTTAAGATTTTTAAGGTAAATATGATAACACCATGTATTCAATTTCAGTGTGGGAGTCTTTCATGGTTATTTTCTGTGATGAAATACCAAATTTTAAATTTTAAAATTTTAAATGAATATTTTGGCAAATAAGAGTAAAAGGGAGATAAAAAGAAAGATTGGGTGATAGCATAAGGGGGCAGCAAGGAAAATATAAAATACTATTGGGAGAGGTGAGATCTGAGTATATTTGTAAGCAGGACAGAAGGGGCTTTGAAAACAGGGAAGCAGGCCGGGCACGGTGACTCACGCCTGTAATCCCAGCACTTTGGGAGGCCGAGGCAGGTGGATCACGAGGTCAGGAGATCGAGACCATCCTGGCTAACACAGTGAAATCCCATCTCTACTAAAAATACAAATAAATTAGCTGGGCACGGTGGCGGGTGCCTGTAGTCCCAGCTACCTAGGAGGCTGAGGCAGGAGAATGGCGTGAACCCGGGAGTCGGAGCTCGCAGTGAGCCAAGATCACACTGCTGCACTCCAGCCTGGGCCACACAGCGAAACTCCGTTTCAAAAAAAAAAAAAAAGGTGGGGGGCGGGGAAGCAGACAATATAAGAGAAAAGGTAAAACTGTAAAATATTGATGTCATGCGTAGGATGTCAAAACTAAGGCACATAAGTAGCTGTTAGTTTTGACAAGAGGGAGTCATATTTCTTCTACAAGAGGAGAGAAAAGGAAACACTAGTTGGAGGTACAGAGTTATATTGAAATACAGAAGAGAAAGACAAAGGGCACTCTAGGAAATTTAAATATTCTCAGTCAAGTTGAAGACAATGGGCTATCAAGGCTCTTTTCAGCCAGTAAGGTAATAAAGAGTTTTGATAATTTGATGAGACCAGAGAAAGTTTGAAATCTCTGCAGGTTTGTAGTAAGAAACTACTGCAGGTCTGTAGCAAGTAAATAGGAGAGTTACCAGCAACCCAAGCCTTATAAATCCACCTGTGTTAGAAATTAGTGAGTTTTTAACTATACCTGATTTTCATGCTGTACTTGATTTTTTAACTTCTTCCAGAAGCGCTCAGTAGCCAAATAATACAGGAAATGGATAGAGGGGCTTATTTAGAATTGAAAATCACCAGAATTATAAAAGCAAAAGGAATAGTGAATCCATGAATCTACGGTGTTCAGGAGAGCATCGATTAACTAGCTAAGCCTAAGATCAAGGCTGGGAACAGAGGCAAATGAGACCCTCCAAAATCTCATAGAATGGAGAAATAGTAAGAAGTTGAAAACATGAAGAAGCTGAGGTTATGATGAGGACAAAAGAACATTTTTAGCAAGACTACAACGACAAGAAGAATGAAAGAGGGAAGAAGTTGGCACTCCAGAATTTTGTAGATTGTCATCTTCGATATTACTTACCTCAAGATAAAATCAAGAAGTGCTTAAAGATGGAAAAAATTGAGAGAAAATTATCATTAAAATGTGGGTGAGTCATACGAAACTCAAATACTAGATGATATAGTAAGTTTAGATGTTGAAATAACAGAGGATGATGGAAACCATGAAGTAGAAAGGACACACAGATAGCTGTTAAATTATTAAAAATAGTATATTACTATTATTTTAAGAACAAGGGTAAAGGATGAATGTTATTTTTATTTAAATTTTTACAATTATTTTACTCGATGTTATGAGATTTGTTTATAGTGATAGCATGTAGATATATCTATTTATTTGAAATTTGTATAGTATTCATTTGCATGAATGCTCTCACATTTATTACCCACTCTCTAATGGTTATTTTCAGTTTTTTTGTTCTGACAAAGTAATGCAAATATACATTTTATTTTAAAGCATGTTTTATTATAGTATGTACACATGAGGAAAGATCTCTAGGACATTTATGTGAAAGGGAAATTCTAGGCTCGAGGTATATAGATCTTCAACTCGAATATGCAAACTACAGAATGATACATACAGTAAAGGACATTTTTGTAAATTTTTACAATAAGTAAACTTTGTATATATTCTGTTTTGGTCCATTTTGCATTGCTATAAAGAAATTCCTGAGACTTGGAAATTTGTAAAGAAAATGGGTTTATTTGGTTCATGGTTCTGCGGACTGTACAAGAAGCACTGCACCAGTATCTGCTTCTGGTAAGGCCTCAGGAAGCTTTTAATCATGGTGGTAGGCAAACAGGGAACTCGCATACCACATGGCAGGAAAGAGAACGAGAGAGAGAGAGAGATGGGGGGAATCCCAGACTTTTTAACATTAGATCTCATATGAACTCAGTACTCTCGGGAGGGCACCAAGCCATTAATGAGGGATCCAGCCCCATTACTCCAATGCCTCCCACGAGGCCCCTCTCCAACAGTGGGGACCATGTTTTAACATGAGATTTGGGGACGACAACAACTAAACCATATTACTTGCGTATCAACTAAAGATACAAAATTTGATCAGGAAGTACAAGAATAAATATGAGGACAATGGTTACTCTAAACAACGAGAATTAGGCCAGGCGCGAAGGCTCGCTCCTGTAATCCCAGCACTTTGGGAGGCCAAGGTGCGTGGATCACCTGAGGTCACGAGTTCAAGACCAGCCTAGGCAACATGGTGAAACCTCATCTCTACTAAAAATACAAAAATTAGCTGTCCAGTGCCATGTGCCTGTAATCCCAGCTACTTGGGAGGCTGAGGCAAGAGAATCACTTGAACTTGGGAGGCAGAGGTTGCAGTTAGCCAAGATCACGCCACTGCACTCCAGCCTGGGTGACAGAATGAGACTCTGTCTCAAAAATAAATAAATAAATAAAAAATAGGTGTTTATTCTTTTATTTGCATATGTCATAAGTTTGAAATATTTCAAAATAAAAAGGTTAAAATAGTATCTTTTCAAAATGATATTGTTCATTGTAAATAGTTTAGAAATCACAGTGAAAGTAGTAGATGAAAATAGAAATAACCTTCCATTTCAATACCCTGAATAAGAACTACTAATATTGTGTCTGGAGCTGGTGGGTTCTTGGTCTCACTAACTTCGAGAATGAAGCCACGGACCCTCGCAGTAAGTGTTACAGTTCTTAAACATGGCGTGTCCAGAGTTTGTTCCTTCTGATGTTCAGATGTGTTCAGAGTTTCTTTCTTCTGGTGGGTTGGTGGTCTCGCTAGCTTCAGGAGTGAAGCTGCACACTTTCGTGGTTAGTGTTACAGCTCTTAAGGCGGCGCGAGTAGTTCGTTCTTCCTGTCTGGAGTTGTTCATTCCTCCTAGTGGGTTCGTGGTCTCACTGGCCTCAGGAGTGAAGCTGCAAACCTTCACGGTGAGTGTCACAGCTCGTAAACGCAGTGCAGACTGAAAGAGTGAGCAGCAGCAAGATTTATAGTAAAAAGCGAAAAAACAAACCTTCCACACTGCAGAAGGAAATCTAGCAACTTGCCACTGCTGGCTCTGGCAGCCTGCTTTTATTCCCTTATCTGGCCTCACCGGCATCCTGCTGATTGGTTCATTTTACAGCAAGCTGATTGGTCTGTTTTACAGAGAGCCGATTGGTCCGTTTTGACAAGGTGCTGATTGGTGTGTTTACAACCCCTGAGCTAGACTCAAAAGTTCTCCAAGTCCCCACCAGATTAGCTAGATACAGGGTGCTGATTGGTGCATTTACAAACCTTGAGCTAGACACAGGGTGCTGATTGGTGTGTTTACAAACCTTGAGCTAGACACAGGGTGCTGATTGGTGTATTTACAATCCCTTAGCTAGACATAAAGATTCTCCAAGTTGCCACCACATTAGCTACACACAGGGTGCTGACTGGTGCATTCATAAACCTTGAGCTAGACATAGAGTGCTGATTGGTGCATCTACAATCCCTTAGCTAGACATAAAGGTTCTCCAAGTTACCACTAGACTCAGGAGCCCAGCTGGATTCACCTAGTGGATCCTGCAGCAGGTCCGCAGGCGGAGCTGCCTGTCAGTCCCGCGCAGTGCGCCCACACTCCTCAGCTCTTGGTGGGTGGTTGGGAGCTGGCGACCAGGGGCAGGCGCTCGCAGGGGAGGTTCCAGCCGCGCAGGAGCCCACGGTGACGGGGGAGGCTCAGGCAAGATGGGCTGCGCGTCCCGAGCCTTGCCTCGTGGGGACGCAGCTGAGGCCCCATGAGAATGCGAGCACAGCGCTGGCAGGCGGCACTGCTGAGGGACCCCGGCGCACCCTCCGCAGCTGCAGGCCTGGGTGCTAAGCTCCTCACTGCCTGGGGCTGGCGGTGCCGGCAGGCCCCTCCGAGTGTGGGGCCCGCCGAGCCCACACCCAGCCGGAACTCGCGCTGGCCCGCAAGTGCCGCACGCAGCCCTGGTTCCCCTGCCTCTTCCTCCATACCTTCAGGCAAGCTGAGGGAGCCGGCTCCTGCCTCGGCCAGCCCAGAAAGGGGCTCCCACAGTGCAGCTGGGGGCGGGGGGGCGGGGCTGAAGGGCTTCTCAAGCGTGGCCAGAGTAGGCGCCAAGGCAGAAGAGGCCCCGAGAGCGATCGAGGGCTGCAAGGGCTTGCCAGCACGCTGTCACCTCTCGATATTTTGGTATGTTTTCCGCTAGACACATACATAAATATAAATAGATTATATTTTATATCATGTTTTAAGGTGCACTTCTGTTTTACTTAGTAACAAAATGTTACTAAACTTTGGGTTTCAGTTTCAACATGTAAAAACCTCAGAGGTTATCTCCCATCCTTAGACAGACAAAAGCAGAATGAACTAAAAACCATTGACTTTTCTTGGACTCATCCGAGAACTGGTGTTTTAGGGCAAACACCCTAGTGCAAAATCTAGAGAGAAAAGAGAATCCAGAGAGTCATAGCCTGATCTGTATACTGGGGCAGACCCTACTGCAGCCATAAAGTGCTAGGAACACGTAAATGGTAATTGTAACAAATTGTTGTAGAGTTAATGTAGATGAGCTCCGGAGAGTGAAACTCCCGGAGGCCATAGGCTTAGCGGCTCTACACAAACTCATCTCCACGGACTCTACTAGGTTCTTATAGTGTAGAAACAAGAGTCTCTCATGGCTCTGGCAGGGGAGGGGAGGAGTGACCATTGTGAAATATGCCCAGTGCATTCTTCATTATGAAGGTCTACCCTTCAGGAGAAAAGACTTCACCAGAAACTTCTCTCACATGAGGAAACAGAACTTCCCCAAATTAAGGCCCTTGGAGGGGTGAGAGGGTAGGATTCTAAGATACATTGTGAAGGTCACAGTCCAGGGATACATGGCCACTAAAAAACTAAGATTTAATCATGTAATTATAGAATGCTCCACCTGTCTGATACTTTATCACCACATGAACAAGGCTCTAGTATAATAACAATGTATTGAAGGTGAAGCAAAAAAGCTGCAAGACACAGCTTTTACCTGAGGAGAAGTTTTTAGGGAAGTCTAAAGGTAGCATGGGAGTCTAAAATAATGATTCTAGAGAAAATTGAAGCGCTGGCACCTATAACTATGGCAAACCTTAAGCAAAGATAAACTCCTAGCCAGTTTAACATAAAACCCCACACTACTTTAGGGCTATTTTACCCCACTTTACTATTTAGGCCTATTTTACCCCAGTTCCTGTTACACTGTGTATCATGCCCAGCTTTTAACAAGAAATCGCGAAACATGCTAAAAGGCAAGAGAAAAAACACAGCCTGAAGAGACAAAGCAAGCATCCAAACCAGACTCACATATGACAGATTTTGGAGTTGTCAAACAAGGCATATAAAATAACTATGTTCATTATGTTAAGAGCTCTAATGGAAAAAGTGGACAACATGCAAGAACAGATGGTCAATGTACTAAGAGAGACGGAAAATCTAAGAAAGGATCCAAAGAAAATGCTAGAAATTAAAAAAAACAAAACAAAACATAGTAATAGAAATGAAGGATGCATTTGAAAGTCTCATCAGTAGCTGAACGTGGCTAATGAAACAATCAGAAAGCTAGGCTGAGTGCAGTGACTCATACTTGTAATCCCAGCACTTTGGGAGGCCAAGGCAGGTGGATTGCATGAGCTCAGGAGTTTGAGACAAGCCTGGGCAACATGGCAAAACCCCGTCTGTACAAAAAAATACAAAAATTAGCTGGGCATGGTGGCTCATGCCTGTGGTCTCAGCTACTTGGGAGGCTGAGGTGGGAGGATTGCTTGAGCTAGGGAGGCAGGGCTGCAGTGAGCTGAGATCGTGGTACTGCCCTCCATCCAGGGCAACAGGGCAAGACCTCACCTTAAAAAAAAATAATAGTAATAATCAGTAATCTCAAAGGCAGGTTAATAGAAAGTTTCCAAATTGAAATGGAAAGAGAAAAAATATTGAAAAAATAGAACAGAAACCACAAAACTGGGACTGCTTCTGAGGATGCATATATGCAAAATGAGAATACCCAAAGAGAAGACAGAGAGAATGGATCAAGAAATACTTGAACTAACAGTGGTCAGTAATTTTCCAAAATTAATGAAAGACATCATACCACAGTTGCAGAAACTTCAGGACATATCAGACGAGATAAATACCTAAAATCTACATTTAGGCATATCATATTCCAGCTGCAGAAAGCCAAAGACAGTTCTTGAAAGGTCCTTGGGCACAGGGGGCAGTACAAAAACGCCTTTCCTATGGAGAATAAGAATTCAGTGGACTTTCCATCAGAGCCACCAAGGAAGAAAAGAGTAAAGTGAAGTATTTTATTTATTTATTTATTTATTTATTTTAAGATGGAGTCTTGCTCTGTCACCCAGGCTGGAGTGCGGTGGTGCGATCTCGGCTCACTGCAGCCTCCGTCTCTTGGGTTCAAGCAACTCTCCTGCCTCAGCCTCCCAAGTAGCTGGGACTACAGGCGCCCACTACCATGGCCAGCAAATTTTTTGTATTTTTAGTAAAGACAGGGTTTCACCATGTTAGCCAGGATGGTCTCGATCTCCTGGCCTCGTGATCCGCCGGCCTTGGCCTCCCAAAGTGTTGGGATTACAGGCATGAGCCACCGCGCCCGGCCTTTATTTTTTGAGATGGAATCTCACTCTTGCCGAGGCTGGAGTGCAGTGGTGTGATCTTGGTTCATTGCAACCTCTGCCTCCTGTGTTCAAGTGATTGTCTTGTTTCAGGCCCCCGAGTAGCTGGGATTATAGGTGCACACCACCAAGCCCAACTATTTTTTTTTTTTTTTTTTTTGAAGAGACAGCATTTCATCATGTTAGCCAGGCCAGTCTTGAAATCCTGACCTCAGGTGATCTGCCCATCTCAGCCTCCCAAAGTTCTGGGGTTACAGGCATGTGCCACAGTGCCCAGCCTATTTATGTATTTATTTGAGATGGATTGTTGCTCTGTCACCCAGGCTGGAGTGCAGTGGTGTGATCTCGGCTCACTGCAACCTCCGCCTCCTGGGTTCAAGTGATTCTCTTGTTTTAGCCCCCAGAGTAGCTGGGATTATAGGCATGTACCACCAAGCCTGGGTACGTGTGTGTGTGTGTGTGTGTGTGTGTGTGTGTGTGTGTTTGTTTGTGTGTGTATTTTTAGTAGAGACCGGGTTTCACCATGTTAGCCAGGCTGGTCTTGAACTCCTGACCTCAGGTGATCCGCCCGCCTCAGCCTCCCAAAATTCTGGGATTACAGGCATGTGCCACAGTGCCCAGCCTACTTATTTAGTTATTTGAGATGGAATCTTCCTCTGTCACCCAGGCTGGAGTGCAGTAGTGTGATCTCGGCTCACTGCAACCTCTGCCTCACAGGTTCAAGCGATTCTCCTGTCTCAGCCTCCCAAGTAGCTGGAATTACAGGTGCCCGCCACCACACCCGGCTAATTTTTGTATTTTTAGTAGAGATGGGGTTTCACCACATTGGCCAGGCTGGTCTCAAATTCCTGACCTCAGATGGTCTGCCAGCCTCAGCCTCCCAGAGTGCTGGGATTACAGGCGTGAGCCGCCACACACGGCCAAGGGTGAAGTATTTAAAGTGTTGAAATAAATAAACCATCAACATGAAATTCTATATCCAGCAAAATAATCTTCAAAAGTGAAAGAGAAGTAAAGGTTTTCTCAGCCAAACAAAAATTGAGGGAATCCATCTCTAGGAGATCTTCTCTGTAAGAAATGTTAAAAGTGTTTTTCGGGTAGAAGAAGTGTGTTATAGGTCAGAAACTCAGATCTACGTATAGAGTGTTGGAGAAAAAACAAAATCAGTGATGGTAAAATAATATGTCTTATTTTTCATTTTCTTTTTGTTTTTTTCTTTTCTTTTTTTTTTTCCGACAGAGTTTTGCTTTGTTGTCCAGGCTGGATGTGCAGTGGTGTGATCTTGGCTCACTGCAACCTCTGCTTCCTGGGTTCATGTGATTCTTGTGCCTCAGCCTCCTGAGTAGCTGGGATTACAGGTGCCCCCCACCATGCCCAGCTGACTTTCTGTATTTTTAGTAGAGATGGGGTTTCACCATCTTGCCCAGGCTGGTCTCAAAATCCTGAGCTCAGGCAATTCACCTGTCTTGACCTCTCAAAGTACTAGGATTACTGGCATGAGCCACCGTGCTCAGCCATTTTCCATTTTCTTATTTGATCTAAGGGAAATAAGTCAGTCTCAAAAGGTTACAGATTATATGACTCCAATTATATGACATTTTGTAATGGGCAAAACTAGAGCAACAGTATAACGGTCAGTGTTTGCTAAGAATTCCAGGTGTGGGAATATGTTGAATAGGGGAAGCATGGGGGCATTTTTAGGGTAATTTTGTAACTATTTTGTAAGGTACTGTAATTATGGACACATAACATTATACATTAGTGAAAACCCAAAGAACTTTACAGTACAAAGAGTGAATTTCATGTGTGCACTTTAAAAAAAATCACTTAGGAATTCCAAGGATTCCAAGACAGAATACATTGTGATTAAACAATATAAGTGTATTCCAAGTCTATGGAACAACCTTACAGAAGCTTGTGGGAGAAAAGGAACTGATTAAAAAACATGAAATGAATAGGGTCTGTAGGACTGAAGTTACAACAAATTGCACGTAAGCGCTGTACTCTAGTTGATAAAATTGATACCCACAGGAGTGTAAGTTAGCAATTCTGAATTACTATATGTGGATCCTGGAATGGAACATTAAGTAGATTGATGGCAGATGGCAGGAGGCAGGAATCTTACTGTTGAAGTGGGGGTTTACAGATAAGCAAGGGGAGAGGTGTAGAATGATCCATGTAGCAATGGGTTAGGGTTGGAGACATCAGTATAAACTCCTGTTTAGATTAATGTAGTTATAAACAGCTAAATATGGAAATATTTACAGGTATATGTATACACTGTATTTAGTATACTCATATTTCATTACTCTGCCAGGCCCCGTAGCAATGACACTCAGTAGCAATGAGCACAGCTAGTGCCCACATGGTTTGGTTTATAATACCATTCTTCAGTAAAAAGGAACCAGAGCTCCTTGGAGAAAGGACTGGTTCTAAGACTGGGGAAGGAAATACGCAAGATGAACTTGGAGCATCTTATATTGCCAGAGAGTAAGTATAGTGCTAAAGTAGCCCAACAAAAAGATAAGCCCCAAACAAACAAACACGGTGATGGGGATGTGTTAAAGGCACATGGGAGTCAACTGATAGACCACCCAATGGCCAAAGCTCAAACAGTTTGAGCAATAAAATAAAATAAATGTATAAATTGAATTATGACTTTGTGGACCTAAAATATCTGAGACAGATCTCACTTAATTTAGAAAGTTTATTTGGCCAAGGTTAAGGATGTGCCTGTAACACAGCATCAGGAGGTCCTGAGGACATGTACCCAAGGTGGTCGGGGTACAGCTTGCTTTTATACATTTTAGGGAGACATAGCACATCAATCAATATATGTAAGATTTACATCGGTTTGATCTGGAAGGATGGGACAACTTGAACCAGGGGCTTCCAGGTTATAGGTAGATTTAAACATTTTGTGATTGGCAACTGGTTGAGTTAATATCAGTAGAAAGAAATGTCTGGGTTATGATAAGGGGTTGTGGAGATCTAGGTTTTATGATGCAAATTAAGTCTCCAAGTCACAGACTTTAGAGACAATACACTGTATATTTTTCTTTTTCTTTCTTTCTTTCTTTCTTTTTTTTTTTTTTTGAGATTAGAGACAATACACTGTATATTTTTCTTTTTCTTTCTTTCTTTCTTTCTTTTTTTTTTTTTTTGAGATAGACTCTCTGTGACACAGGCTGGAGTGCAGTGGCGTGATCTCAGCTCATCACAACTTCTGCCTCCCAGGCTCAAGTGATTCTCCTGCCTCAGCCTCTCAAGTATCATCTGGGATTACAGGTGTGTACCACCACACCCAGCTAATTTTTGTATTTTTAGTAGAAATGGGGTTTCACCATGTTGGCCAGGCTGGTCTCGAACTCCTGACCTCAAGTGATCCTCCCACTTCGGTTTCCCAAAGTGCTGTCATTACAGGTGTGAGCCACCATGCTGTGCCAGTGACTGTAGATGTTTATCAGACTTAAGGTCTGTGTTGATGTTAATGCCGGTGCGGTATAATGAGGCATGTTCAAGCCCCTCTTACATCATGACCTGAACTGGATTCTTAAGTAACTCTGGAATGCCCTTGGCTGAGAGGAGGAGTCCATTCAGATGGATGGGGACCTTAGAATTTTATTTTTCATTTACATTCTCCCCCTTCTGGCCAAGATTTTCTAGAGGCAACATCAATGGCCACCAGATTTTTATTTTGTCCCATAGCATTTCCAGGGTGGCATGGCCGCCTGCACTGGGTCCATCCTGTTCCTCATTGAAACTCCCTGGGGCCAAGGGACTTAGAGTCAAAAGACTTATAGAAAATTAAATGTTCTAGGCTAGATAGAAATGGACGTGGACAACCATTCATTACCCCTTATATGTAATTTTTTTTTAAGTAAAATGCCAACAAACAAAAAGCCAAAGATGAGGTTACAAAACTGACTTATCTTTAACTTCTGTGCATTGAGCTTCTATACTCTTGGTTTTGGTTACCGACTTACAATAATTAGCTATACAAAACATAAGCCTTGTTCTGGAAAAAAATTTTAATATATATCTATCTGCGCAACTCATAACTGGGAGTATTGTATCTAGGAGGCTTTGTCATAAGGTATTTCTGTCCTCTCAGTAATTATTTTCTTTTAAAAACTAAGAAAACTGAATAATGTATACACTAGTTAATAATAATTTGTCAATACTGGTTTATTAATTGTAACAAATGTACCCTACCAATGTCAGATGTTGATAATATGAAAAACTGGATGTGGGTATCTGGGAACTCTCTAGACTGTCTTCCCTTTTTTTATTTTTTAGTAAATTTAAAACTTTTTAAAAACAAAGTTTATTTAAAAAGTGATTCTTCTAAATATTTAAATGGCTGTATACTGATTCTTTGCATAGCTAATGCATTTAAACAACCCTATCTTATGAACATTCAGTTATTTCTGATTTTTTACTATTATAAACAATTATATAATTTAGGTCTGTTGTAAATATTTGTGCATATGAAGTTAACTAATTAACAGAGGATTTATCTGTTGGTAAGTTCTTCTAAGAAACTTGTGTTCTTTTACTACTCATAGTGACACATGAAAGTCCAATTTCCCTACACTCTTAGCAACACTGAATATTATAATTTATTTAATTTTGGCTAATTAAATACATGAAAATCACACCTCATTTTACTTTGAAAGGTAGAATTTTAAAACATTTTCATTGGCTATTTTAACCTACCCTTTTATAAAGTTCAGGTTAATTTTAAAATATAGATTTAATGAACTCCCACTATATTCTGGGGAACATTCACATACCTTATCTTATGTTATCTTTATTATCCCTTGCATCTGGATGCAAGTAATAGGAAACTCAATTCAATCTGGCTTATGCAACATGAAGAAGCCATTATCTCACGTAAGCAGCAGCCCAGAGGGAAGGTGGTTACAGGAATAATCTACCTGCTTAATCATGTCAAGGTTTTGATATTCTCAGCAAGACTTGCGCCACATTTGTATAAAATGGCTATAGAAATTCCAGAAATCAAGTACAGAGGAAAGAAAAATTCATGTCAGTGTCTTATAGGCTGGGTGCAGTGGCTCACGCTTGTAATCCTAGCACTTTGGGAGGCCGAGGCGGGTGGATCACGAGGTCAGGAGATCGAGACCATGGTGAAACCCCGTCTCTACTAAAAATACAAAAAAATTAGCCGGGCGTGGTGGCGGGCGCCTGTAGTCCCAGCTACTCGGAGAGGCTGAGGCAGGAGAATGGCATGAACCCGGGAGGCGGAGCTTGCAGTGAGCTAAGATTGCGCCACTGCACTCCAGCCTGGGCGACAGAGCGAGACTCCGTCTTAAAAAAACAAAAATAAAAAGAAAAATTCATGTCAATGTCTTATTTTCCTTTAAAGGATAAAGAAACCTCTGTGATTCATACCACCCCAGGCGGACTTCCCTTCATAATTTACTGGACATAACTGTATTGCATGCTAAAGTCAAACCAAAGGCCACTTGGCAAAGGAAATAAGATATGACTTAATTAGACAACCTTATATTTTCTACACCCCGTGCTCTCCGCCCCAAACTGAGGAAGGTCTAGCCTCCCTGAGGAATAGAACAGTTTAAAAGAGAGTGAACAAAATCAGGGTTGGGAAAAAGTAAGGAATGGCTGTGGGATGAGCAACCAACAGTATTTTCCTAAATCATCCCAGTGGCCTATTGTAAATTAGGTATTCTTATGCCTGTTTATCCAGTGA